>NC_087066.1:4224430-4314854 GCF_963678635.1 Symsagittifera roscoffensis
GTATTCTTCAGGTCCCTTGGTCGGATCCCGAAGACGACATTCGGATGTGACCGTATACTTCTATATCTCTTTGATATATGTTTGAGTAAACCACGGGTAGTTTTCGGTATTTCGAAAGTTTTTTGAAACAAAGTCGAATTTTTCGTTCCACTTCTTTCTCAATCAGAAATGACTCATAATCATACGAGTAATCAAAAACATTTTCATAAGTAACAATTGACAGATCGGTCGCTTTTTCATATTTCTGCTTCGCAAAAATGCACCAGGTTATTTGCAATAGCTCGCTCAAATAAAATTGTTCTTTACAACTTTGCTCGGATTCCTTGAACGTATGATTTGTCACTTCTTTCTACCGAGAAAAAACACTATATGACGATTGTGAATGCGCATATTTTTTGACCAAGAACCAGTTGAAAAAACAGAATTTTAATCGTTCACTATCAATATCTTCAGTATGCCAATTTCCTAATAAACTCATTTTGCTGAGTTTGTTTTTCATCAACATGTCTTTATCTTCTATAGAAGACATTTTCACATCAAACGTTTGACTGTTTATAATCGCTATAAATGGATATTATTGGGACTTTATTAATGAACTGTAGTTTAAAGGATTTCTAACTAATGATTTCAACCTATTTTCGTGTTTAGATGGATATTCCCCTTGCTGGTCTCCACGAGTCACCCATCGATTTGCATTATGTGGGAGCTGGAACTCACGAAGGCAAGAGTATCTTTGCTGTGACCGTGGAGTTTACTCCGGCCACCACTGCAGCGAATTTTCAGCTGCATTACATTAAGGTTGCTTTTGAGAAAAAGGAGGGCATATTTGAATATGTTTGTGTTGATGTGGGGAGCATGGAGAACTTCTGGCTGTTCGTGATCTGGCTGCGGGATTCCAGAGTATTGAGAGGCGCTTCAGATTTCAAATGGAGCGTCTAGTCAGTATTCTTCAGGTCCCTTGGTCGGATCCCGAAGACGACATTCGGATGTGGCCGTATACTTCTATATCTCTTTGATATATGTTTGAGTAAACCACGGGTAGTTTTCGGTATTTCGAAAGTTTTTTGAAACAAAGTCGAATTTTTCTTTCCACTTCTTTCTCAATCAGAAATTATTCATAATCATACGAGTAATCAAAAACATTTTCATAAGTAACAATTGACAGATCGGTCGCTTTTTCATATTTCTGCTTCGCAAAAATGCACCAGGTTATTTGCAATAGCTCGCTCAAATAAAATTGTTCTTTACAACTTTGCTCGTATTCCTTGAACGTATGATTTGCTACTTCTTTCCACCGAGAAAAAACACTATATGACGATTGTGAATGCGCAAATTTTTTGACCAAGAACCAGTTGAAAAAACAGAATTTTAATCGTTCACTATCAATATCTTCAGTATGCCAATTTCCTAATAAACTCATTTTGCTGAGTTTGTTTTTCATCAACATGTCTTTATCTTCTATAGAAGACATTTTCACATCAAATGTTTGACTGTTTATAATCGTTATCAATTAATTTTATTGGGACTTTATTAATGAACTGTAGTTTAAAGGATTTCTAACTAATGGTTTCAACCTATTTTCATGTTTTTAGATGGATATTCCCCTTGCTGGTCTCCACGAGTCACCCATTGATTTGCATTATGTGGAAGCTGGAACTCACGAAAGCAAGAGTATCTTTGCTGTGACCGTGGAGTTTACCCCGGCCATCACTGCAGCGAATTTTAAGCTGCATTACATTAAGGTTGCTTTTGAGAAAAAGGAGGGCATATTTGAATATGTATGTGTTGATGCGGGGAGCATGGAGAACTTCTGGCTGTTCGAGATCTGGCTGAAGGATTTGAGAGTACTGAGAGGCGCTTCAGATTTCAAATGGAGCGTCTAGTCAGTATTCTTCAGGTCCCTTGGTCGGATCCCGAAGACGACAATCGGATGTGGCCGTAAACTCCTATATCTCTTTGATATATGTTTGAGTAAACCACGGGTAGTTTTCGGTATTTCGAAAATGTTTTGAAACAAAGTCGAATTTTTCTTTCCACTTCTTCCTCAATCAGAAATGACTCATAATCATACGAGTAATCAAAAACATTTTCATAAGTAACAATTGACAGATCGGTCGCTTTTTCATATTTCTGCTTCGCAAAAATGCACCAGGTTATTTGCAATAGCTCGCTCAAATAAAATTGTTCTTTACAACTTTGCTCGTATTCCTTGAACGTATGATTTGCCACTTCTTTCCACCGAGAAAAAACACTATATGACGATTGTGAATGCGCATATTTTTTGACCAAGAACCAGTTGAAAAAAAAACATAATTTTAATCGTTCACTATCAATATCTTCAGTATGCTAATTTCCTAAAAAACTCAATTTGCTGAGTTTGTTTTTCATCAACATGTCTTTATCTTCTATAGAAGACATTTTCACATCAAAAGTTTGACTGTTTATAATCGTTATAAATGGGTATTATTGGGACTTTATTAATGAACTGCAGTTTAAAGGATTTCTAACTAATGATTTCAACCTATTTTCATGTGTTTAGATGGATATTCCCCTTGCTGGTCTCAACGAGTCACCCATTGATTTGCATTATGTGGGAGCTGGAACTCACGAAGGCAAGAGTATCTTTGCTGTGACCGTGGAGTTTACCCCGCCCACCACTGCAGCGAATTTTAAGCTGCATTACATTAGGGTTGCTTTTGAGAAAAAGGAGGGCAAATTTGAATATGTATGTGTTGATGTGGGGAGCATGGAGAACTTCTGGCTGTTCGAGATCTGTCTGCGGGATTCGAGAGTACTGATATGCGCTTCAGATTTCAAATGAAGCGTCTAGTCAGTATTCTTCAGGTCCCTTGGTCGGATCCCGAAGACGACATGCGGATGTGGCCGTAAACCCTTCCTCTGCTCTCCTATCCGTACTCCTGTCAACATTCCGTTTTTATTTTATTTCTGTCTAATTTTTCATATGTTACTTTATCTATTATTTATCAAGTCCTCCTTACCTTCTTACCCTCTTATTATTTGTCAAGTCCTTCGTCCTTCTCAAGCAGGTCAGTTTTTTATTGAGGTCTCAAACTTATTTAGTTGAACAGTGGGAAAGTTTGGATGGGATTAAATTTAACCACCGTGTGAGAATAAAAACCAAAGTGTTTTGTCTGTCGGGTGTCCTAAGAGAGGGGTCTTTTTATTTTGGGCAGGGTCCTTTGGGTCTTTAAAAAAGATGGGTCCTTTTGGACCCTACTTTTCGTAGGACCCCAATGACCTCCCCCCGTCGAAAAGACCCCCCCCCCTTAGGACACACTAGCTTAATTCCAAAAAGGATACAGTTGCGAATCGGAGTTTCGCATAACCCTGCGAAATGAATGATTCTAAGAGCCGAAAGACAAAATACGAGCAGCTATGATTAATGACGCTAGATTTAATATTAACAACAACCTCTCCAAACCATCGATCACGCTCGAAGCAATGAATCAATGCTTGAACAATTTTCATTACTTTCAACGTTTCACATTTGACGTTTCAAGAAACATTTTTCAGAATTGCGTTTACTTAAAGCCCACTTCTGAAAACTTGTTTCAGTTCACTTTGTGAAATTTTCCATTCCTTTAAGTTCTTCAAACTGCCCAACAATGTGGACCTTTATTTGTATAGTTAGTTTTCATTAGTTTTTCTTCAACTGCTGTAATCTTGTCATTTTTTGTTTTCGTCTGCGTCTTCTCTGTCGTTGCAGAATCTGAATCGTTATCAGGCGTTCCGTGTGGTTCAGAGTCTTCGTCTTCTTCCTCGTCTCGCTTGGCTTTATCTGCTGCCCAATCTCTTTCACTGTCTCCAACAGTCCTTCTGGTTCTGCGTCTTAACATATGTTGAGCTGAAACTTGTCGACGGTTTCTTGGGTGCAGGCATGGCTGTAGATGTTGAAGAGGACTTCTACATGCTTCTTTGTTTCTGTTCAGCTTGTTCCGTAGTCATTTAGGCCGCGAAGTAGGCATATTTGTTCATAGCTAATTGTTCGTCAAGTTTGAGAGATTTCAAAATCAGTATGAAGCAGGTCTTTCACGAATTAGGCATATTTGTTCATAGCTAATTGTTCATCAAGTTTGAGAGATTTCAAAATCAGTATGAAAGCAGGTCTGTACAATTTGTTAGCTTGTTGTTCTACATCATACAAACAAGAAACTGATGATTCAAGACCGGCTGGAACTTTATCAACGCAAAGCTCTCGATTATCTTTCTTTATTATGACTCGCTCTGACTTTTTGCAAAATTTTAAGAACTTCAGTGGCTCACTCAAGTTTATTTTCGTCCATGGTTTGTAATTGTAGCATGATACTTTTAATGGATAAGGCCTCACTAAGCTCAGCTTTTGTTTCCAGTTCATTTGCTTAATCTTCAGTCAGAAGGAGAGCTTCTTCTTGTGGATTGTCTTCTGCTTTGGTAACAATAGGTATTTCAGGGGTTGGTATGACTAGAAGATCAGTTGCCGATGTTACTGATTTGGAGGTTTTAAGCGGTGCAAGCATAAAAGTTGCAGTTTTTCATGTTTGATGGAAAGGTCAATTCAAAAATGCACTGCATGTGGTTGTTCTCTGATGAACAAATGCTTCGGAATTAGAACAAATCTTCTGCTGCCAATGTTTTGCTGTCGAATACTTGAAGGAAAATTCTGTCTAATTAGATAAAATCCTTGTTTGCTCAGTATAATAGTTGGTTTTTTCCGAAAATCGTTGTTGGATTGATTGAAAAGTTGAATGCTCTTTCGAACTTATTATGATTATGATTATTATGATGATTATCATTATGATTATTATAATTATCAACATAATTAGTATTAAGATTATTATTATTACCAAAATTATTATGATTATTATTATGATTATGATTATTATTATGATTATAATTATTATGATTATGATTAATATGATGATTATTATGACTATTATTATTATTATTATTATTATTATTATTATTATTATTATTATTATTATTATTACTTTACTCTTATTACGATTATTATTCATTTTTACTATTATGATCATTATGATTATCATTATTATTCGCCGCGAATCAATTATTCGAGAAAAATCGCATTGATGGAATGATTAAATTGATGCTACTAACGTGTTTGATAACATGAATAGACGTCTTGCCCTCAACAATGTACATTATACTTGTCCGCCTGTAGCTTGCTTTTTAGAAAACGCATATAAAAACTCTGCGAGGCTATTTTCGATCCAAAACTTCGAATTGTTATCTGAGGAAGGCACCACGCAAGGTGACAACTTGTCAATGGCATTTTATGCTCTCGCATTGGTGCCAATGATAAAAAAAATAGAAAACGCAAACATTTGTCAACAATGGTACGCCGATGATGCATCAGCCCTGGGAAAGTTATTCGAAATGAAATCTTCGCAAAAAATTAATGCATTGGGTCCTAAATTTGGGTTTTTCCGAATGTTTCTGAAGGTTGGCCCATAGTGAAAGATGAAGCAACCTTCGAGAGAGCAAAGTTAATTTCGAACAATACGAATACCAATATTTCCATCAAAGATCACAATAATTTGGGTGCATTCATTGGATCTGAGGAAGGCAAAGACTCAAATATTCAGAAAAAAGACAGAAGGGTGAACTGACGAAGTGAAATTCTTTACCAAAAAGGCTGAAAGCGAACCACATATCTGCTATACTGTTTTTAATAAAATACTCCAAAGCAAATTGAATTTCCTTAAAAGAACAATAAATTTTTGCTAAGTGTTGTCACGTCATGAATTGAGCCCAGAAGAAAGATTAATCTTGTCACTCTCAAAACAATATGGAGGAATGGGCATCAATATTCCGAGCAGAATCAGCAGTTTCTCATTGAAATTTTCAAAGATTTTAACACTGCCAAACTTTAAAAAACTAGTCAATGAAGAATGTGAACAAAATGACAATCACACAATTTTCAGTCGAAATTTAACGTAAGCTAAGAATGAAATATGGACGAGATACTACAGTGAAATTGTTAACACATCAAATGACACAATGAAAAGTTCACTAGAATTACTTCAGTATAAATGAACATCAAAATGGCTGTCGTCTAATCCTTCAAAAAAGCACGGAATGTATCTAAGCCTGAAAGAGTTCAAGGATGCCATTCATATTGGCTATGATTGGAAATTGCAGGTCATATCTGCAGTCTGCGAATGTTAAATCTGCCGACCATGCCATGATATGCAAGTTAGGAGGGTTCACCTTTAAAGACATAATATAGTGAGAGATATAAGCTCACAGATGCTCCAGCTCACATGCAAAGATGTTTCAATCGAACCTGTTCTAAATCCAACACATACAAACAGAAGAGAAAACGCCGCGGAACAAGAAACTGCCTTCTCAAAGAAAGTTCTGGCGGACAATCTTTGAGAAGGCAAGAGAAGAGGGTCACTTTGGTAACTGAGTAAATTTCGGTTTAAAATCCGGTCAATGTTGAATAATATTCAAAGAAATCAGCCTTATCAATTTTTCAATCAAACAATCTAAATACCGAGGGTTGGAAACCAAAATCTGATATTTGAACATCATGTCGAGCGCTGGATAGAAGTATTTGTATGAGTCCGACTTTCCAATGTGTTTGAGAACGAATCCGAATGCGAAATTTATTGAACCCGAACAAGGAACTTCCAAGGAAATTTGCAAGCGAAATTTAGTGTATCCGAACAAAGAACTTCCAAAGAAATCTGCTGAATTCTTTCTTTGGTCAATTTCTTCTATTCGGACATTTTATCATCCCGGAAGAAAAACTTGCGGGGTTTTTATTTCCTCTAGCAAACTTTCGTTGGACTCAAAGTCGGTTAGACCTACGCGACCAGTGTTGAAGTGAGTCCTCACTCATTTTTGCGCATGTATTTTTTCCTGTTATTTGGAATAGGTGCTAAACGATTCCACTATACAAAAGAGACACGATAAGGAACCTGAATTGGCTGAAGTTTCGGCAGACGATGTTTCCTGGTGAAGGAGATCAAATTCTAATTGAAAATGTCAAAACAGGACACAGTAAACATTTGAACTCATGCGTTTTCATGTTAAGAATCAAGTGTCTGCTGGAGTACCATGAAAAACAAACAGGACATTTCCCTAGTTTTGATGGCATTTTCTATTAAACAAAAACGTAAAGGAGCTGGAAAAATTGAGATATACTTGTTTTCCCTCGGATAAAGGGACATCAAACTTAAAAAATTGTTTCTAAAATCAGAATGCAGCATGTTTTGTATGGATTGAATAACAGAAGCCGATAGATAAATTTTTGCAACAGAAAATTTATTCGCTTTTGTACAACAGAGAGGCATAAATTTGTGATTACGGTAGAACTAGAAACGTTTACGGAGCAGTTTTTTAAAAAATATTCTCGGCTGTGTTAAAACTGGAATTGATAACTAAAGATTGAATTGTTGAGCCGAAGAAAAAATTTCAAGCAGGCAACTGGAAAAGATTTTGATTCGCCTTAAATTAAAAAAAAACAGAAAACAAGCAATCAACAGTCAGATATGAAAAACCAGACATATGCAATAGTCCTGGTTAGAGTTTTCAAATATTTGTCAAAAATAGGGATATGAAGATCACAAAAAGGTCATCAACAAATTGATTCGCAGTGTTAAGCAACAAAAAATTGATTGAAGTGAGAAAATTTGTCGAAACGAAGAAATTGATCAGCGGAAATGAATACTGATTGATATGAGTAGGATTCATTTCGAATCGAAGAAATTGATTGATGCGACAACTAATATTGATTGATGCGAGTAGGATTAGTTAAATTTTAAAAAACAATAAGAACAACCACATGCCATTTAAGATAATATTCAATTCAAAATACAACTTCAAATTTGCAATTCTCGCGACCGAAGGTGCTTTTTGTTCTCATATTGAGAGGGAAACAAATTCCTTGACTATGAGTAATCATTACGTAATAGATGAACAGTGTTGATCTTGTTCTAGTTTTAGGTGATGTCATGCTTTATTTGCTTGGAAGTTTCCATGCGCTTATATTCATGGACGCAAACAAACTCCGAACTTCTCTATATTGACTTGTTAGAGTAATAATCAAGGCCCGAATTAATATGTTATAACATAAAAACATATGTTTCAACATATTTTGCTCTTTTTAACATAAAACATGATGATGATGGGTTTTAACATAATGTTCGAATATTGAACATGCAGAAATAAGCGCTGCTACTTTCTCAAGTGATAGTTGATCAAATTGTTTGTATGCTTTCAAGGGTAACTTCCCAAACGGCATAATTCCCAAATGGCATAAAAACAAATTAATTCCCATATGGCATAAACATTTTCAATAAAGGTGTGAAAACTTTGGGGCGTGAAAAAGTAAGATCTTTCCAGACAGTTTTCACGCCTTATTTTGTTCACTTGTCATCAAATTACTAATCACACATCAACATTTAATTCAAGCAGAACTAAATTCTTAAAAATGAGCCAAATTGAAGTTTTCAAAAAGGGACAAGTTTGTAATTTGTATTATGACGGATATTTTTATTAAAAAAATCGAAGCTACAACCAAAATTTTTTTTGGCTTTGTACTGAAACTGAATGCGGCTCCAGGCTCATTTCAAATATTGAAATGGATACCTTGTTAACTCATCCAACTTCTCATGCCCATATGCCCGACTATGACCGCTATAAAGATCTCACTTTAAAAAAGATCTCACTTTAACCAATGATACAATTCTCGTCTCATTCAGAAATGTAAAACTGAAATTGTATCGCCAACGATACACAATGATGCCTAGAATTCCTAGAAGTATCGAATCGTTAAGAATTCGAGATGAATGGGCTGAAACACAGGATGGAAAAAAGCTTTTGTTAAAAATTGACAGAGTGCTGTATTGTGATTTTCTCAAGCAAATGGCAATTGAAAGCGCTTTCCAAGTGTAGAACTATTCTTTCTGGTGGAACTTTTAAATCGTCACCGAAAATTTTTTACCAAGTTTACGTGATTTTTGGAGTATTTCGAGAATCAAAAATTCCCTTGGTTTGGTGTTTGCTTCAAAATTAAAAGACAGGAATATATCGACGAATGCTACAAATAGTATCAAGAAAGCTTCAGAGAATGGACATGCAACTAAAAATCAAAGAAATTATCTGCGACTTTGAGCTTGGATTCAAGGTGAGATACAGCATTTCTGTAACTTCTTACCTTGACATCTTAATCAGTTTTTGAGACCACCATGGAATTTCACCAGATATGTTTCTGGTGGATGTCTGTCAAGATTGCGCTGAGGTGAAGAGTGCCTGTCCATAGAATTCACTAGGTAAATTCTATGGACAGGCACTTTTCACCTCGGCGCCAACTTGACCGACATCCCCCAGAACCGTCTCAGACATGATCCCTATGATGGCCTCAAAACCATCTACGACCACTAGGAGCAGAGTTTTGGGATTCTTGTGTTTCAGGCAGCAGTAGAAACAGATTTTTCAACTGTTTCCAAAAATTTCACCAGGTACTTCAAGAAGCATCGACAAGATTACTGGTTTCCCGATTTACAAATCTTAGTGCCTTTTTTAACTATTTTGAGGCAACTTGGTTGCATCAATTTCCACCAAATATCTACAACGTTTATGCCAGGCAGAGCACTCTGAGAACAATAAATGCATGTGAATGCTACAACAATCGACTGAATACACGAGTAGGTTGTCGAATTCGCCCAAATTTTTGGGTGTTTGTTAAAAGTTTACAAAATGAAGAAAACTTGGCAAGAAGATCTTACAGGCGATTCCAATTGGGCTACCAAGCTGATGTTCCTCAAAGAAAAAAATGTAGAAACTTAAACGCAATGATTTGGAACGTGAAACAAAGATTCGAAATCCAATCGCTTGATATTGACTAGTATTGGGATAGTATTTCAGAAATCTGCCAAAACTTGTAAAAATTAAAGTTCAATTGATTTCTTTCTTTCTGCTGAAAATTCCGGTTATAATGTTTACAAGTTAATTTAGATCTTACTGTCACTTTTCAAAAGTTAGACTGTTAATGCTATTGGGGAATTATGCCATTTGAGACGTAATCGCTTTCAAGTAGTTTGTTTGCTCTCAAGTGTTAGTTGATCAAATAGTTTGTTTGCTTTGTTCCGCCTTTCTCTACACGATTTTCTTTTCAGTTGCGCTTATGCCATGGGTCGCTATCAAGTAACCGGGAGTTTTCTTTTACTTTCACTCGATGGTGGAAAAAATATGGGAGTTTTTGCCAGGTGCCTTGTGGATTTTTAATCGATTGCAATTATCGTGCGAAGACATTGGCCAACCAGCCTTTTTTTATCGGCACCTCGTCAGTCCTATCTCGACCAGCAATCCTCGAAACGACTTTTTCACGTGTCAACTTGCCTTTTCAAAAATTGAAAAACGCGACCTTCAAGGCTTTCATGGAAAAGTATACAAAGCCAGCCGTTCCGGATGAGTCAACGCTACTGAAAACCTACTTGCCAGGAGAATATCAAAAGCAGATGAATGCAATCAAGCAGAAGACAAATGACGAGTACAAGCTTTTTTCATGGTTTTTTCTTCACTTTGGCAAGTTGCTTTGTGTTCCAGGGAAAGACATTTACATCATTGTTGACGAATGCACTGATGTAACTGACAGAGCAGTGGCTGCACTTCTTGTTGGCGTTTTAGACGGATTCACAGACGAGAAACCACAGTTTTTTGAAGTGGTTGAATTGGAACAAACTAACAACTCGACTATCACGCAGTTCGTTAATTCCACAAGGATTAAACTTTTAATGGAGACATCGAGTACACACGGTTGAAGTGTTTGATATCAAACAGTCCGTCTTACATGATACAAGCTAGTCGGAACTTGAAGATGTTGTACCCAGAAAAGCGCCATATCACTTGCGCAGCACATGGTATTCAGCGAGTATTCAAGGAGATTCAGAAAAACTTTCCTGTTGTCAACGACTTTCTCACTTTTGTAAAGAAAGCTTTCAAGAAAAGTGGTCGGCGACGCAGACTTTTCAAAGAGAAAACCGGAATCAGTTTACCACCAGAGCCAGTTGCGACTAGATGGAATACCTGGCTAGAGTCTGCAATTTACTGCTGCGAAAATTTCGAGAAACTTACTTTATCCTTGAACATCTCGACGAGCATGAATCTTTAGCAATTTCTTCGTTGAAAGCACTCGTATTCACGAAAAAGGAAGAACTGGCCGTGTCTCTGGCCTGCATTACTGGAGAGTTTGCGCATTTGGTGACTGTGATAAAAAAAACTGTAAGAAAGGATCTCAGTTGGGGTTGCTGTCCAACTGGTTGAAGAGTTTACTCTACCAGACCATTACAAAGAAAAATTAATGGCTGGTCTCAACAGGAATCCGGACTAGGAGTTCGTTAGCGAAGCTGGCGGGGTTCTCAATGGAAAAGTTGGGTCAACTGGTCTAGACCCTGGCTGAAAACTTGGAAAACTTGAAATTTTACATGGTTGTTATGTGGAACACTGTGAAATTCGAGTTTCATTTAACATTTTTTGAAACATTTTTTAGCATTTTTATTAACCTTTTTATGAACATAAATTGTTCAAAATAATAACAAAAAATTCCGGGCCCTGGCAATAATCGACCCTGAATGCAAACAAACACCACGTTTTGTGGATAATTCCTGTATTTTTAGAATACTCTAGAAACAAGCAAAATCAGAAGTGTAAATTCATTCTATTCTTAACCGCTTACAAATCAGTTGCTCTGTTATCCTAAAAAAACCCAATCTTGTTCTTCCTTCTGCGATGAATAACGTAACTTCTCCAACGAACTCAAAACTGAACAAAAAAAGGTAACAAAATTCGGACGATCGACATTGGACACAAAAAAAAATCTATCGGATTCATTCGTGATGCCTCAATGTCCGAGTACTTTTGGGACTTTAAGGATGTTACTTTCAGAGCTTCACGATTATCAATTGCTAAAATGATTAGGATAGACTGAAAATTGAGTTATCTCAGAACCAATAGTAATTACAAAAGGTCAGCAATTAGCTTCATCAAAATGGGTACACATTAAAGTGTTTCGACAATCGATCCTAGAATAATTTCAATTGCATCCGACGCTATTTCTTTCAAGGAATGAAGTTAGAAAGTTATGATTTAATTTACCATCAATCACGAGAGAAACTGGCTCAATCTTTAAAGCAATTGAATAAACGGTAGCAGCTCCTATTTTCTGCCTTATTTTCCAAATTTTTTCGGAAATTTAACAGGGCGGCTGAACCCTGGGCAAATTTCTATCTAGCGCTTTCAATACGCGATTTAGCTGTGAAACCCAAGTTTGACTCTGTCTAATTTCTCATAATTTCATATAAAACTATCTCTTTAGTTGGAAACTACTGACAACTATAGTCATTTACAAAGCTTTGCTTATAAAGGAGTTAAATTAAATGTTGGTTATGTCATATTTCACAAACGTACAGAGTAGGGAAAAACGTTAAATTAGTTTGAGTTAAATATCCTAAGGATCCGTTAGTATCCCATCCTCATGTACTTTTCGTTTGGGCCAGAAATAGATCAGCCCATTCTGTGCAAACCACAACACAAAATCCTTGCTTAACGGTTTCAAATTTCTCCTGCTCCATAAAAATTTCCCGACAATTGTTCAGCGGCGAATCATTGACAATAGCTGACTGATTTATTCCTTTCAAATTAGGTTTTAATGTTTTTTTTTACTCGTCGAGACAACAGTAGGTCTGCGAGCAGAGGGCTACTATATCCGTGCAGCCAAATTCCTTGAATAACTCTGGAGTTCTTTGATCGAACTCGCGAGGAAAAAAATTACTTTTTACGGCAGCACAAACTTTTCTCGACAATCGTCTGATCGCATCGAACACCAAGATTGTTTCATTTCAGCTTTCATTATATCATCTATATTTCCAATATGGATAAAAATATACAAACTGCGGATTTTATAACATGTCAACTTTGAAAGAAAAATCGGTTTTTTAATTTCAAAAATTACATGAATTTGAATATGTCAATTCTAAATCGCCCAAAAAGTCCTTAAAAGATAAACGATCAACTACTTAGAAGGATACTCCCGAAAACGAAAATTGTGATTGAGCCAGAACTTGCTCTGACATAGGAAAATTGTTTTCACAGAGGCGAAGCTGCAATTTCGAAGTCTGCAATGTGTCGAAATCAAATCCCTGACCTAGTGATTAAAAATTCACGAGTCCTAGCATCTGCACTATGCGCGCTTGTCAATTAAGAAAACACTAGCCACCAATAAAACATATGCAAATATTTAATGCTTTGTAATAGGTAAACCAGATATGGTATTGCTACAAAAATGCAGTAAAAAAAATGAATACTTTTATTAGTCTAAGTGTTTGAAAAAAAATGAGATCGTCCAATGACACTACACTCCGCTTGTAATAATTCTTTAAATAACTTCCTGACTAGTAGCCTGAATCGATTGCAAGGTTTGTAAAATTGCATTAAAAATAACAATTTCAGCAAAATTTCGAAAATTGATATCCACGCGAAGAAGAACGTTACTACTTTCCATAACTCATTACAGGAAAAATTAATTTTGATTAAACGTGATAAAAACGTGTCAAAATTTTAAGTATAAAATATAAATTTCTAGTTCGCACATCAATCCTATCTATTCCTTGCTCAACGCTTCTGGGTTAGTTGTGCCTAACAACTTGTTACTATTGCCACCTGTTTAAGTACGCGCGTAGACAAAGATGTTAACAGGAAAAGTCTCCAAAACGATTTCAAAACACTTGCTTTCGCAAGTGCTGAAATATGTTAAGCAAAAGATAGTATAGTTATCACTTTAAACCGTGTTTGACGCGCAAACAAGGCACTGAAACTTGCTATCACTATCTGAAATTATAGAGACTTTCTATTAGTACCACTGCCACACGACTTGTTTGCGAACTCGTTTAAGTAGAACCAGTGCCGAAACTAAAGCCATTACTTGCAAAAGTATGACACATATCGCACACAAAGACAGCACTAAGAGATTTCTGGCGAAGAAATCGGCCACTTGTTTGAAACAGCCCTGATTGTGCAGGTTGTTAGGGTGACTCATAGTCCCGCAATTGTCCAACACTGTCTTGCAGCACGAGTCGGGCACGTGAACAAACATCTCATCCCGGTCGTCGGCTGATTTGCCTCTGTTCTGGTTCTGCACCCAGGAGGAATACTGCCAGTCCATGAATGAGTTCACGCCGCAGCACTGGTGGTCTTGGTGTCTAAAACAAAAAATAGCAGCCTAGTTATTGATTGTCTTTACCTTTGAGTATCTTGATGAATGATCCGCTTTGATCGCAGCAGAGATCACATCATAAAAGCTGCATATAGATGGATCAGACAAATACTTGGCATAAAATGACTGAATCTCATCCGAATCCGTTAATGCGAGTTGAGTTCGAGGAAATTAGATAAAATTATAAAGTGAGTAGATTGAAAATACTAATGAAAATTGGGTGATATACCACAATAGGTGGTAGGGTCTATATAAATAGCTGGATCGCTTTTTGTTATACTTGGCACATTTTTATAATTTAATTCAAAAGCTAAATTTTTCGCAAATGAAGTTTAGACTGAATTTTTGAATATTATTTCATCTGGCAGAGTAATGTAATTACAAAAAATATCTTAGTGGTGCTACAATTGATTGAAAATGAAAGGACTATATTATGCATCATAGTTCTCAAATTTAATAAATGCTCTATACTCAAAATAACCACCTATTGTAACATATCACCGAAAATTGACTTCTAGGCAATTGAAAAATTATAAGAGAGAAATTATTAAAATCACTCGTATTGAAAGTAACTGAAATCTTTAGCAGTTAAAATTCATACTGTCGGCTTTGTCATATTTGTCCGTTGAAGATTGAAAAATTGCATCAAATTAGCTAACTTTTTAGAGCATCATTAATACAATTGACTTGTTTTGAACAACTACTCACAGCTGGTCCAGTGCTTTGGTGACGTCGCCATTTGACCCGTACTGGTTGACTATTGTGCTGTTGAAGTGGGACTCCAGTTTCCTGTAGGTCTTCCCCCTGTACACTAGTGCCACTATCACCACTGACAACTCAACTGCGATCACCACACCCACCAACACTGCGTATATCTAAACACATGTCAACAAATGAAACTAACCACTTCAATAGAAAAGCAAAAACTCAGATATACGTTTAAAAAAATTTCATGCAATCTTGTCGTTACCAATGACCTAGTAATATGCTGAGTTGTGCCCAAAAAGTTCCTTTTTAATCGCATAAAATATTAGATGTCACTTTGTGTAAGGGTCGAGATACAAATGCGGTAAAATCCTGTCGAGACAAAGCCGAGACATTAACTTACCGCATTTTTATAAAGACGTCCAAATTCTTTTGGAACTCGTGACAAAAACATACAGCAGCTTAGAGATTCATCACCCATCGGACGAAAAAAGGTGCATAACTGAAGTTCAAAACTGCCAGGATTTTTTGTTTGCTTCGAAGCATTGAAAAACTTTTCATATAAAATTTATTGAAGTTTTACTATCTCTACCAGTGGTTTACTGGTAATATATTTGCCTCTCTACACGAGAAATTTAGTTCGAATCTTGAGATGACCACAAAACCATAGTGACTTCGAAAATTTAGCGCATCTGAAATCTTTCGCTAAGTTTTCATCAAAGCACTGACCAAACTTAGAAGCATGCGCATATTTCTCAGGGGTATAATTGCCTTTGGACCCCTAAACAAGAAATGAATGCATATTTTTGAGCTAGGTGACTATTCAGAAAATTGCGAACAGCTGTGTACGTTATAATTTCAAATTTCGTAGTGTCAATGTTTTGATGAACAAATCAAATTATCGGGACAATGGCAAATTTCAGTATTTTTTGATTTCTTGTCAGGTGGTAGACTGAGACTCTGTGCTATCTGGGCTGCCACTAATTTCGGTCACCGAGATTGGGCGAAAATACAAATTAGCCATATTAATCTCGACTTCAAAAATGACAAATAAAGGATTTTTAAAGACCGCAAAATTTCTTGAGATCCTACCGAACACATTCAAAATGCAATAAACTAAATGTTTCAAAACAAAATGAACATACATGCATTAAAAAAGGATTCCATGATAACAAAAATAGGTACAAGCATGAATAACTGATGCAGTCAGTACGAGCACAAAAAACACGAGCTTCTAGATTTTCAACTGAGTTGAAGCTGCCCCTTCAAATCCATGCACTAAAAAATGATGCTCTCAAAATTCGACACAAAACGAGATTCAATCAAGGTACCTTTCGACACATAAAATCTAAAATATACGGGGACATTTTTCTGAAAAGCCAAACGATAATTATTAAACATTTAAGAGCTCTAGGTGTCTTTTTTTCAAGAGATCTGGTAATTTTCAAGGGACCAGTCTATCATAGTAGTGCTCGTTAGTCGAAAACCACGAGCGCCTTATATCACTCAAAGATTAGTTATGATAACTCCTCAACTTAGACAGCAATGGTTACGTTTTTCTTATTAGAAGGATGAAACCTATTGTTCCGACTTTCACATGTAATGATTTTTGGTAACGCTCTGGGGGTTAGAAAGTTGCCACTTGGGCAAAATTCTGGACTAAATTATGTGCGCTTTGAAAATTTTGCACAGAGGCGCAGCAGCGCTTCGCAAAGATTTGTGAGAACACGACAAAAAGCTGCTATCAAAGGAAATAAGAAAAAGTAGAAATAAACCAAAACTCGGCTACGTGTAGGATTTGAATCTGCTACCTACTGCAATCAAGAGATTTTGAGTCTCACGCACTGTCTCTTTAGCCACGCAAGCTTAACAACCGACAAACACTAGTCATGAATAAAGCAGCTACATACGCTAATAAATTGCAATTGCGCTCCAGCAAAAGTGGCACCAAGAACAAATAGACTCAATTTTGCAAGTAATAATTGGGAATATAACAAACTGAAGACGACCAAACTAACTTTGCACACCACTATATTGTCATGACACGATCCTCGCTGAACTGCTCGTTTTATACTTTGATGATGAAAATGTCACGCGCATTATTTACGCGTGGCGAATTATCCCGCACTGCAAAATTTTTTCCTAACTCAATTGAGGCAAGCTAATTGGTATTATTGTTCCGACTTTCGAAGAAAGTAACGGATTATTTGTGCTCGGGGTGGTTTTTTTCTCCAAACAAATTTCGTCTTTTCAACTAGAAAGTTATGACCGAATTTTTTACACATAGACGGAGCTTCGCATCCCTTGCAATACAATAAAAGCATAGCATTGCAAGCCAGCGAACAGAGACAAACAACTAAGTCGAAAAACTGTCAAAAGCTGAAAAAGAAACACAAAAAGTTGTCTTTAAAGACTGAGTGATTAAGTTAAAAAACTTTAAAATTTTGCACCACAATCAACCTGAACTAATTTAAAAAACCAATTTTTGTCTTTCAAACAATACAAAATAGTTAGCCGATACAACAAGCCAAAACCATTATGACAGAAAAAAACTTTCAACTGAAAAAAGGAAAAGCGAGAATCCAGATTGAGTAAATTTTAAATTACAGGAGAAAATCAAAAGGCCGACAAAACATTTTTTCCCAGAAAAAACTCCAGATTCATTTATAGGCTGTTTGTCATAAGTGCAACATTACTAGGAGCAAAATCTAGCACATTTTATTTTATATGGCGTGTGGGAGGATCAGTCATCAGTTTTTAGCGAACACTGCTCCATAGACCTTAAAAGGCAATCGGAACATTCAGGACTTCGCCCTGATACGAACAGTCTTGTTAATTTCATACACCACTCAAATTCTAGCACTTAAAATTTGATACTATTAGCCTAAAATTCATCCATGATCAATATTTCATTAACCTAACACTAGTCGAGACCAGATGATAGGCAGTCAAGAACATTCGGGCTTCGCCCTTTTTCTATTTATTCTTACTTTAAGCAGAAGTTTCCCCTCTTTAAATGCAGCATACAGGCCAAACAAGGACACGATAACCACGAAAACGCCCACAAACACGAGAGTCCAAGTCACGAATCCATATGTAGCTCCCGATAGGAAGTTTCCATAGTAATCTCTATGCGCCAATGAGAGACATCCAACCACAATTAGAAGAATACCAGCCAATAGGAAGAAAGCATTGGCTATTATCATGATGTAAGTCTGGATACTGCGCGATTCGCAGTCGCAGCAGCACTTTTTCTTCTTTTTCTCCGATTTCCGAGGGGATGAGGATGAGTGCATTAATGAGACGCCCTGAGACCCGTCCGAATAAAAGGGATCCATGATGCCAGTCAGATGAATAAACAATTACTGTACAGATTTCAAGTAAAATAAATCGATTTTTATCTGAAACAATTTGTCAGATAAGTTCAATCGGTTTTCAATATATTGTCCTTTTGCTCAAATATGAAAAACTTCTTGATTTTATTTTTCTTATTTTGAGAGGCTATTTTGAATGCAGCAAACTCGTGTCCTATTTTACACAAACAAAAGTTCTAGAGCTGTTCTATAAATTATTTAAAATTTGGTAGCTTTCGCCTTAATAAAAAAATGAAAGGAATCAAAATTTGGGTGTTTTCAAATGACAGCAACTGTTGCAAGTGTAAAAATTAGTGAACTTGAGCATATTTATTTTTCAATCAGTTGATTGAATTATATCAATTTGCTTTCGCAGCCAATCTAACAAATCAGGGTGAATTTTCTCCTCAGATAGTGGTTGGTAAAAAGCGATCCAGAGAAGTAGTTCAATTAAGTCAAGAAAGAAAACTAACAGCAGGTAGAAATACAAAATCCAAACTAAATCTGTACAAAATTTACACTAGAGAGAGACCGGAGCAAAACATTGGAGCAAAACTAGTAAAATAAGAGTCTACCTTTGGTAAACTTCACTCAATTAGGTTCTGTGAGGCACTAGAGGTGTTAACTTTCAAGAAAGCTAAGAGTTGTTAGTTTAGGGAAAGCTTCGAAAGGCAAGAACAAGGAGTTAGTTTGCAAGACTGTACATATAATACACAACTAGAAGACTCCAAACTTCAAAGCCAATCCTCTCAAATATTCCCAGAAGAATTCAATTCTTGGTTTTGGATTCCTTTATAAGGCATTGTTTCCAGAAACTGTTTCGACCAGAGTTTTGGAGTTGAGGTTGTTCTGATCATGACACTTTAGCAGCAATGGCATCACGAATCTGTTTGTCTAAGTCGGCTATGATTTTGTCGGATGAGTTGTACACTCCTGTTCGCAACAGAGTGTCTCGCTCCTCTATCAGTCTGGTCACGTGGCTCTCCAACTCGTCATTTGATTGGTTGAAAAAGTCAGGTGCACCGTCGCCTGCTGAGTTCATTTGACCTCCTTTGCCTGACTTGCCACTAGATTGCATGTCTTTCAATCTAAACAGTTGAAATGCATGTAAGAACACCTACATTTTGTATGAGCTATTTCTAGTAAACTGCAAAACACTTAAAAGCATGTCAAACGTAACCACCAAGAAATGAAGACGTTTACATTGGTACTATTAGTTGCATTCGGTATTAAGTCAGGAAAACGGAGCCAATTTCCTGGGCAATAACAACAACGGATCCCTGGGAGATTTGAGGTTTAACGTAAACAACAGTTGAAATGTTTGGAAGATCAATAAGCATCTAATCCCAGATAACCTTGCATTAAGAACAAATGCAGTTAGCACATAGTTTAGCATAAAACGCTAAGATCAAACATGAAACCTTTATACACCAACATAGAAAAAAAAACGGACAATTGTGCCAAAAAGTATTCCGAGGCACAATCGATTCTAAAAACACATTCTTCAATAAACAATAACTCTCATTTAATTTGAAAAGAGTTTGTTGTTTAACTTGTAAATTTCCGCCGTATAAATGAGGTTTGATGTTTTTCCTGCTTGGAAAACTTAGCTTCTTGTCGCTTCCTAGCTATAAGCATCGACAATGCGAAACTTGAGAAAAATCGCCAAGGATCCTAGATTAATTCTCTAGTCAGAAACATCGCGTCAACGCACTGAAAAATGCAGTGTACTCTGAAGATGTTATGTGGATGTAATCTTTTGTTTCAGCTTTTTAAAGCCGATTATTGAAACGAAAGTCTTTTAATTAGCTTGATATAATAATTACCATAATTTATTCGTTTTCGAGAAGGGAACAGACTCGATTACTATTTTCACAACTCATTACAAAAAAAAATCATTTAGGAAAAACACTATTGACTGCTTCAGTTCAGAACCTACTTTGTGATTTCCAGCTTGAGCTCCTCAATCTCGTCCTTCTCCTTGCTGGCCAACTTCCTCTCCTCGGCCGCCATGTGGACCAGTCGCATGTGTTCCAGCTGCTGCTTCTCCTTCCGCAACTCCGCCTCCTGTTGGGTCTGGATAGTCTGCTTCAACTTGAACAACTCCTTCAGTGCTCTGCCCCACTCTTGCTTGTAATGGGTCTTGCTAGAGGACAGCGCTTCCACTTTCCGCTCCAGTTCCACCTGCAAAGAGAAAGAGGTGATCAAGCACACTAAGCGATTTAAGTGAAAACCGAATACACGAAAACTGCTGATTAGAAAGTCAACACAGAGGCGAAGTTGCACTTGCATACGCAAGAAAAAATATGACCGAAAACGCTACTGGGAAAAACTAAATGAGTAAAACTTTGAGTCTACAAATTTCTCAAGTGACACACGCCAATTGAGTCTACATAATTGCCAGGTGACGCGAGCAAATTATGGCGCGTTAACATTACCAGTCAATTTGAAAAAAAAAAGAAATTTACCAACTAATATGCCTCAATTTATAGAGCGGACGCATTTTAACTAGTATACGAAAAAGTTCATTTAAAACATCCGACCCTGCCCAGGTTCGAACCCTCTTATCATGCTGCGGGTCTCTTTCCCTACCTCTACGCTACAGATCCATGCTACCTTGAAGCTAAAAGGCTAATTGAATTTTAACATTCTTAGCATTGACTGTACTTAATAGCTGGTTATTGATCAAAAAGACAACTTTCAAAATGAACACCAATATTCTACAAGCTTTGCTTGTGTAATAACAATTACGTACTTTCGGCTGGATTATACTTGGGCTGGTTTATAAACCACCATGTTTGACTGCTATTTAAACAACTCTAAACAGACAAGCAAATTAATTATCTAAGAAAAAGTTCGAAATCTCGAAAAATATCTGCTATCATGAAAAAAATAGATGGCCTTAAAGCTCTTTTGTAGAACAATTTATGATGGACACTTTTTTGTTAAAATCAACCCAATTTGAGAAAACTCGATCAATAGGTAAAACTTCTATTTCGCTGGGAAATCTGATAATTAATTTCCATTTTCGAAATTAGAAGTCGATCACGTTTTTCGTGACCTTTACAAATTTGCTGTTCGATAGTGGAGTTTGCCTTCCTTTTAACAATAGAAATGCACTGAACTTGAAAAAATAAAAAGTCAAACCGCGGAAAATCAAAATTGAGCAAGAGCAAATTTAAAAGACTTTTTCCTGAAAAAATAAAATAAAACAAAAAAAGCAGCAAGACCTTTATGAGTACTCACTACGTTCATTACTCTTAACTAGAATTGAGGATTAACAAAAACGGCCAGAAAACATGCTACAAATTGTAATGGGGATAGGCTTTGAAAAATTGTGAAACGGATATAATTACAAGCACTTAGCCAGTGCACTGTTGGAAAACTGGTAATGAACTGAAAGAAATCAAATAAACAAAATGTTTTTCAAACTAAGTTCAATTTTTTCAATAAGAAAATACGAAAGTCTGTTACACTGACTTTTCCGCAAAAACTAACCAAAAGTAAGGCCTGCTGCGAACTGTCGCTTTCGACGAGTTGCTGCCTCACGGTTATTTTTAACTCTGTTCGGAAATCTAAAAAATAAAATCTAATTAGAAAAAAGGAAGTTCTTAATAACACACTATGCTGATCACAAGTGTAATCAACCGATTTGCTTTTTGAGGCTCTTCTCAAAACATTCGAGATTGTCACAGCAACTCTTTCTTCTGTTTTATATTTCAAAATGTATTGCTCAAAATCAAAAAAACATCTTTGAATTAAGTTGATTGATTTCAAATGCAGTAAGATTTTCATAGACTGAAAAGGCGCTTTTGTTAAAGAAGTGTTTATCCACCCCACCCACTCACCTTCTCTAAGGTGAGGACGTTGATCTGTGCTTGAAGCCTGACTTCTGGCTTGAGATCCAGCTGCTGTCTGAAGTGTTCGAACTCACTCTCCTTCTCCCGCACTCTCCTCTCCGCCCCTAACAACTCACTCTTCACTTTGGCCAACTCCTCCTCCACAAACTTACGCTTCTCCCTAATAGAAACAGAAGGAAGAAGAACATCTGACGGAGGGAATTTATTTGGCCACGTGTTACACTGATGCCGCTTCTGTAAATTGGGCTCGGCTACATTCCAGGAAACAGTTGGTATACTTTTAAGCTTTGCCTCAAGAGATCATTTTTATATTTCTCTCACAGTCCAAATTCAAGGTTACTCTTGGAACCAGATAACTTTTCAGGCCGAAAATACTTCCCGTTTGGCCAGTGTACGAAGAAGCTCATATAAAATTTGAGTCGATTGTACTTAAATATAGTTTGAATGAGAGATGAAATGAGGCTACAAGTAAGATAATACTGACGACCACTGCCACTTACTTCTCCAGTTCTATCTTGTGGAGACAGTCCTTCTCCATCCTGGCACATGCGTCACTCATCTCAGAGTTCTTCTTCTCACACTCCCGTGTCAACTCCACCTTCTGCTGTTCCAACTAAACACACCGCCGTAACAATACTTCCATTCGCTTACCCAACACTCTCCCCTCATATGTTACATAAGGTGCTAATTTAGAGTATACAGCATGTATTCAATTTCACAACTATTATGCATGAAACAGTCAAAATTTACACTTCTTTTGCCAAAAAATTTGGCTTTCGAAACAAATTATAAATAATGTGCGAATTATAACAAAAAGCGATCTGGCTATTAAAATTGAACGAACCACCTATTGTAATATATCACCCATTTTTCGAGGGCCGTTTTAGAATGGTTTGAAAAAACATATCTCCCCAAATTTCGAGAAAATCGCCTAAGAAAAACGTAATTACAAAGCAAATTAAATTTACCAATCATCGTGCATTAAAGACGAGATTTGAGCTAAGCGCTTAAAATACAGACAAGCGAGCATACTCAATTGAACCTTTTGCTATATAAAATTGGTATAAAACATTGCAAGAGCATACGCTCATTTACTGCAAACCCCTGGCCGACAAGTCTTTATTCCGAATTGGTTATAATGGGAACTAGCTGGTAACTCGGTATCCCGCCAGCGCCTCATCAACTTCACTCACCTGTGCCTCATTTTTAGTGAGTAGTTTCTCCCTCTTCTCAATGTGAGCTATGGCTGTGTGCAGTTTGTGCTCCATCTCTGCTGTGTCTGCCATCTTCTGCTTCAACACCAACTCCCTCTCCATGTCTCTCCGCTTCCACTCCTCACACAACGCCTTCATCCTCTCACTCTCCTTCACCTTCATCTAAAATAACACAAACTGACAGGCGATTTATGACTGGCGCTTTTTTATAACATGAACCCAACTTGAGAAAACTGGATCAATAGGTAAAGTTTTTATTCCGCTCGGAAATCTAAAACTTTAATTCCAATTACGAAACTAGAAATCGTTCGTTCGTTCAAGGCAATGCAGACATGCTCGAAATATATCTGCTGTTGACGAAATCAAAAAGTAATTTAAAATGATTCAAATGATTTTTTTAAACAAGTTGTTAAACACCTGAAAAAATGCATGTTCCGATTTAATAATGATGATTTTGGCAAGATTATGGTGTACTGAGATTATGGTGTGCTATTTTCAATTGAGTAATCTATTGGATACTTTATATTACCTGATTTAGAAACAGCTGCTGTTGCTGCTCTTTCCACAGCTGCAACTCCAGTGCCACTTGGTACTCGCTAGTGGCCCTCAAGTCATCAGTGTCTTCTATCTGCACATGTCTACCAACACAGTCGCCTTCTATCTCTGTTTGCTGCTGCTGTTCATTGTTCAAACCCTGCTCTCCTCGTCCACCCATCGGCTTAGTTTCCCCTCTATTATTGTGAGAAGATGACCCCACTAATGTGTGTATCATCTGACACAGTTCGGGATTTAGCTATAAAAAATATCAGTTTAAAAAAGGAATATTTTTGACACCATAAATCGAAAAGACTTTTCAATAATTAACAGCTCTCTTTAATAGCAGCAATAGCTCAAAAACGCCATCTAAATAAACCAATATTTTGACAACTATTCGATTTGTTCTTTGTGCGCGGTCGCAGTTGTCAAAATGATATGCAACTTACCAGGTTAGGATGATTATTCGTTTGTGATCCTGGCATAACAAATGGTGGAGCTTGCGGCAGACGATCACTCTAGAAAAATTGACCCATGTTACTTTTGAGCAAAGCAGTGAATCATTATCTGTTGAGGGTATACTAGACACCTGTTGCTCGTGTTGTAGCGTATGTTTTGATGAGAAATCTCTGTCGGTTGAAATTGTAGGACTATCGCCGACTAGTTTCCGAGCAGCATTTGCATCTTGCTCTAAAATACATTCATCATCATCAAAAAATGTCAACAAAACTTTGACCACTGCATCAGTGCAGAGGCAATTAAGGGAATACCACAAAAAACTCTCAAAATACGAATGGCCAAGCGAGCGTTTTTTAAGCATTGAAAACTGTACTTATGAGCTGCATCTAAATACAGTTCATGCGGTTGGTGTTAGGGCCCTTCTTGACGCCCCTTGTTTTTACATCCGGATAAATAATCGTTATCTTTTTCAGCTCATTCCACCTAGTGCTACAGCACTTCGTCGACGTACGTTGAGACGGTCTCACTTGATCAAATCAGTTATTATTGTTCTAGGTAGTAGGCCGCCGTCTAGTATGCTGATGTTGGCTGACCCCACGATAAGCTTAAAAAGCCCCTGACGGCGATATGGGTGTCTAGGAAAGGTCATTTTAGAGCAAAGTAACATGAGGGCATTTCAAAAAGTAGGCATGAAGGATCAACCATTGGGGAGGGGCATGTCAGATCCATTTCGCCATAACCGAAGAAGCCACCTTGAGGAGCCGGATGACACTCGGAACCATCCAACCGTTACCAGGATTTGAACACGCGAGCCTCATAATGAGAGAAACGTGCCTTACCCACTCGGCCATCGCTTCTCGGCACAAAGCAACACTTGAGCAAACTAACCTGTCGGTGATCGCAGCTGCACTGCAGGCTTCTCTGGTTTCGTGTTCGCCTGTGTTACTTTCTCATTCTCTAGCATGATGCCCACTTTTATTTCAGGCCTCGAATTAGAGTATGAGCAGTTGAGAAGAGGGTACCATTGCGATTGCTACAAACAAAACTCAACTTCGAAAAAACCAAAGAAAAAACATTCTAATGAGGTTCTCATATTAGTTTTGTACCATAGGTTTCTGGTCAGCCTTCTTCAGATCAATCATGACCAAGCCAATGAATTCCTTTTGCTGTGAGCTTACATCTACTGCAAAAACTTGCAACTTTATTGGAGTCCGGTTTAGTCTGAAAAACAAAGATTAGTCGGTTAAACCTATTAGCTTACATTTTGATTCAATATCATCAACCAGAACTCAAAAACAGTGCTTTCAGATATATATACAGACAGGAGCGGATTTAGGATTTTCTCGAGGGGGCAGATTTTCAAAAAATTTTAAAAAACTTTTTTTGGCCGACCAAATTGACATTGTGAGCGTTCCCAGAACACTAGAGACCCTATTTCGAGAAAAGTTTCTGCGTCGCAGGCAAGTTTTTGGGAAAAAAAGGTCAAAAATGCCATTTTTAGACACTTTTCGGAAGCTCGCTGGCTTTTTTTGGCGCGCGCTCCCCTCAAAATTAGTATATATTGGCGTCGAACGCACATAAGAAAAATTTTAGAATTGGTCGGCCGACAACGGATGGTGAGAGAGTCGACCGCTTGGTTGGTGAAGGGGTGGTATCCCCCTTTATTCAATAATCATTAGTAACTACGAAAAGAAGGAAACTAACGGAGAAGCAGAGCTTCACGCCACTTGCGATAAAAAAATGTGCCAGAACTACAGCGTAAAATATTGTAAAAACAGCGACATATTTCATATTTTTTGAAGAATTCAAAATGTTACAAAAGAAGGTACGATCTAGCCATTCTCTATCTAACTGGAACATTTGTGAAGGAGGAATATTGGTACACTTTTACGCCATATTACAGAAATATTCACACAGAGGCAAAGCGGAGCGATCAAGAAAAGAGGCGAAGCGGAGCAATACAACGCAATCAAGAAAAAATATTAAAAAATGAAAAATATTAGGTGAACCAAAATTTTTTTATGTCTCGATGAAGAACAGTGAGTACGTGTTTGATACTTTTTGAAAGTGCTATACTCATGCGGGACGAAAATCGTTTTTCTCAAAAATTGAACTTTGCCTTAAAACCTTAATTGTTAAAAGAGTGAAATTTTTTGAGATTTGGAATTCTTTCATAGGCATAATCTTTTTCTTAAAAAAAATCTCAGGAACAATTCTCTGCAGGAAAAATTCGCGCGACCGCTTCTTTCTATTGAAAATTTCAACTCAGATTTGATAGGGTTATTTTTGAGAAAAAATTTTAAAAATTCTAGAAAACGAGTCAAAGTTCAAAAACTTGATTTTAAGGCTGGTAAAGAACAAGATTCCTAAAATCGGGTTTCTCGATTGAACACTTACCCTGAGAATTGGTACGGTATTTCTCAAGTGAAGTCATAACTTCCAAAACACTGTCAGAGTTTCCAAACCTTCACTTGTTTGAATGCCATATTTTTTTCTTAAAAAACTGGGCGTAGCAAATTATCAACAAAACCTGTTTTGTCCTACAACTACCCATGATATCAGATTTGGCGGGATAGTTATCGAGAAAAGCCCAAGAAACTGTCAACAAATCAGAGTTAACATTTCCGAGAATCATAGATTTTTGTTCAAATCATATCCGTAGCCACTTGATCAGAAGAGATTCATCCAACCTGTTATTTCGATTGAACCGAAAAACTCAGGTTTGACCTCGAGAAAAAATCAAAATGTTTCAGGAAACGGTAAAAAAATTGAGTTTTTGACTTTTCCGAGGGCCAAAAATTATTCCAAAAAGTTGATCCTAGTCGCGCATGCATAGGAGCTTCTTACAACCCTTTCCTTGGATGGAACCCAGCATCTCAGATATGGGACGGTATTTCTCCGTAATATTGATAAAATTTAGAAAAAAACGCTCAAAACAAAAAAAAACTTACTTTTCAGTGGACGATAACTTTTTGTGTATATTTTTGGATGATCTTTTATGCAGAAGAATTTCGATTAAACCCAAATCCTGCCAAAACCAAAAATCTCAGATATGGGACGCATTTTTCAGTAAAACTCGAAAAAAGTTTACAAAAAACCGCTCAAAAAATCAAAAAACTGATTTTTCCGATGACGCTATTTTTTTTGAGTTGAAAAGTTGTGTGACTGCTTATACCGAAAAAGTTCGCCGAATCTCTTATTCCGATTGAATCCAAAACTGAGGTTTGACAAGGTAATTCTCGAGAAAATCAAAAAAGTCCAAAAAAAGTCAAAAAACCAAAATTTGGACTTCTCCGAGGGCCTTAACTTTTTTGTCAAAAACTTGGGCACTCGCGTATAAAAGGAGCTTTCTACTATCATTTTTTTGTATTAAACCCAACATCATAGATACGGGAGGGTATTTTTTGGTAGAAATCGGTTTTAAAACGCTCAAAAAATCAGAAAATTGACTTCTCAGAGGACGATGACTTTTTGAGTGAAAAAAAATGTGAAAAGCCGTTAGTGCAGAGGAGCGTATTACTACCCATATTCTCGATTTCCATTGGAAACTAGATTACAAAAGAGGCCTTCCGTTTAGTTACGGTAAGTGCACAAGCTGGATAGGGTCATACCAGCGTTAAAAAATGCATATATATCAGCAAACTATATCATTTTATCAATGAAGTCATAAGTCAGCGTTAAATGCATCGTCGTAATGTTAATTTATCTTAGCCATCCTTCCTCTGTAATAGATAGCGCTAATGGAGTTATCGATAAATTGAACTTTGCGCAGCGATCTGCTCCCCCTTATACATAGTATAGAGCTCCTCAGGAGAGCGAAGCTTATTTTTAGTTCTTATGTAATTTATCGATTCTGGATGCCTTTATTGTCTTTTTCACTTGGTTTTTCGGCTAGTCGCTGCATCTTGCGCGTGGCTGTTGGAGCAGCGCCCCCATTGCATACGAAAATTAGCGGGCAGAAGCTACTCTGCTCTACGTTTAAAATTCTTTGCTGATATTTGGAATTCTTCAGCGTTTCGTGATATTTATACGCGTCTTTATGCAGTTTTTGCGATGTTTTGGCATGAGGGTTGATTATTTTCACATCAAAGAAAGCGCGGCTAAATCGTGAACCCCAAAGTCCGTTTGCCTTAATGTTAAGTCGTGCCTCATCTTCAGTTGTAGCTGAATTGCTGACAAAGCTTTCGCCTTGCAACGCCTCAAGTTTCGGCTCAATCGCAACGTCATGACAAACCTCGTTCATGAGGTTGGCGAATGTGTCTCTAATATCATTGTGTCTTATGTGTGTAACCACCCTTTGCAGTGTAGCGCATGTGTCAAGTTAAAATTAGCACCACGTGCACATGTGAGTGGGGTTTTGGTCGGTTCCCATCCGTATCTTAATAAGTAAAATCTCTGAATTCTGATTTATTCAGGTTGAAGTTGTATCTGCTTAATGGTAAAGCGTTGAGCCAGTTAGAGCCTTCCTTTTCAGAGGTCAGGTCGATTGCGTATTTATCTGTTTTATTTAAGGAGTTAATGATGTTTGTTTTCTTTCGGTTTATTTTATCAGTTTTCAATTTTTTGATTTTCTTTCATATTTTTTTCTTGCTGTTATTGCTGTAAGAGGATCTTGAGATTCCAGTTCTAGTGATCTTTCCTAAGACCATTCTAGATAGCTTCCATGATCGGATGGCAGCTTGATGTTAAGGTCGCCCATTTTAAGGGGTAAGGAAGAAATCTCACGGAACTCGGGGTTCAATGGGTCTTTACCGATAATCTATTCACATACTTCTGATTTTTCTATAGTGCTAGGCGTTGTCCTGGTAAGAAATGAAAGTTTTTTGAAATCCTTTAGTATAGCTGGCATAAACGCTCTCGGGGGAGGTTTAAGCGATTTTCGTTAAGTTTTTTCAAAACTTTGATTTGCTCATTCTGTTGAAACTCGAGGAATTTTTTGCATTCAGATTCTGTTCCTATAACTGAATCAAGCACTCGGGCCCCTGCCTTTACATTGGTTCCTGTAATTTCGAAGATTTTCTCAGCTTCACCGAATTCATCATCTTTGGCAATGAGTTGGCATTTGGATGCTTTAACATGGTAGCAAAAAAATTACCATTGATACAAATTTATCGAGGATGGTTCGTAGATTGCTTTATGTACCGATGCGGTTCCGTCGTCTGCGTACCAATTCTGGGTTACGTTGTCTACTGATAAAAGTCTTATGATGGGTAATATGGCTAGACCGTACATGACCATTGCTAGTGGATCCCCCTGGGTTGTCCCTTCTTGAGAGTAGATGGTTTTTTTGTTAACGAACAGTTTAGATGGATTGTAGTAGGAGTTCTTAATTGCTGTTAAAAGAGATGGGTAGGTATTTTCGATGTTTTTCAATGCCAGCTTTCAATTTAGCGAGTTGAAAGCGTTTTCGGCATCTATCAGTAAAACAGCATCGGCGGAGGGTTTGCTGTATTGATCTCTTAGCAAGTGGATCGCCTATTCAATGCCACATTTTTATCCAAGACAGAGTTGATAGTTTGAACCGAGCGACATGAGTTCGCTTTTTAGGCATTTGGTTATTGTCCGTACTTTTATCCTAGGCATAACTTCTCCTATGCCTATGGGTCCTACTCCTAGATTCTTTTATAAGGGTATTAATTTACATGCATTATATGGTTCTGTTAGTTCTGGATTTAGTTCTTCGGTAGCCAATTTTTTGGCAATTTTAGCATGTTTTCGAAATCTCGACTGATTGTTTCCCGAAGTGTGTTAAAATACGTCTCCGTTCATTTGCATAAAGGCTAGATGGTCCATGAGATCTGTGCGTTCTCATGGCTTCTTTCTTGATATGTTGACCGTTTCTCTGATGAAACATCGATGGATGGAAAGGAATTGTTTCATTTGAGACTAGTGTAATCTAGTTCTCATCAATTGGTTCAGATGGTGGGTGCTTCTCTATAAGAGTCTGTTCTACTCTCTTACCTTTCAAAATCGCCAAAAAAAATCAAGCCGTTATCTCGATTGAATCTACAACGTCAGGTTTGGGAGGTTAGTTATGAAAAGTTAAAAGGAATCAAAAAATCAAAAATTTCACTATTCCGAGGGACCTAATTTTATGAGTAAAAAATTTCGGCGTAGCCGCTTATAGAAGGGAGCTTTTGAAATCAGTTCTATTCAATAAAACCAAAATTTTATATTTGGTAGGTTAGTTTTTGAAAAAATGAAAGAAACATCCCAAGCGTCTCAAAAAATATATAAAAAATCCTATCCCATGCATTTTCATAAAACCTGTTTTTATCAAACATGAATTCCAGGCAAACATGCCAAGCCAAACATTTGATATTCAAATTAGCAACTGAACAAAACTTAAGAGCTGGAAACAAGCAGGCACCAGTTGAGCCCAGAAAGATTTTGTGAAAAACTTTCATTAGGCTTCAGGTCCCAAAGCATCATCAAAATCGCCTAAATGGTACCCTAGCATCATCAAAATGGCCTATATGATCATTAATAACTAAAATTGAATTTGAATAAGTGATCCATCTGATTTTGTTAACCTAGTTGTTAAACCGAAAAAAAAGGTCTACTTTCCGATTTGATAACGCTTGCTAACCGCAAGAGTAATAACTTTTAACAATAATAAAAATCAAAAAATTGATTAGAAGACGCAAAATATTCCATTCTTTTGAAAACAAAAATGATTTAAAGAAAAGTAGTAAAAATTTCATAATGGGCTCCAACTATTTTTAATAACAAATTGCCAAATTATATAAGAACATCACGAAACTTTCTTGAAACGACATTCCTCGCACAGGACGAGAATACATTGAAATAATTGTGAAATTTACCACAAACGCTTACATCATAGGCAAATTCTGGGTTTTGGCAACAAAACTTACAGAAAACAAGCAGACAAATAAAAGCCCCACGAAGATTTTTTGTCAAAAGGAAAAATTTCTTAAGAAACACAGGTATTGGCCGAATTCGGACCCCGTACCTTTATGTTCGCAGGATTGAGCTTTACCTCTACGCCATATGTGCGAATTGAAGGGAAAACACGTACCACCAACAAAACAGATGCTATTTAAGGCTATGCACCATAAATTCCACCAAATAAGCACTTTCATTTGCGAGTTGGGTATTGTGGATTCCAAATATAACACTACGCTGGCTTGTGTTATTATGTGAACGGCACTACGATTATCTCACCGATGCTGCCGGAATGACTTCTTATCAATTTCCCACGCAAGTTCAGTGCCAATCTCTGGAGTGTCTACATGATCCACAGGGTCCGTGGAAAGGTGTTCCCCGTCAAACTTTGCCTCTACACATAGCTTCCAACGATTTCTCTTGGGGAAAAAACGACCTGAAGAAGGCTGATTTGATTAAATAGAAAAAACAATTTAATATGATAAAATAGTCTCAGAGAAACATAGAATTTACCGGCTTGAACTGACACTACAATCAGCAGATACTGTTTGTTTTCAACCATAAATTTTCTGAAAAAAAACGAGTGATCCCGAATTTTTGTTAATTGTTCCGACCATTTAAACTGGGGAGGAACAATGTTTTACACATAAAAATAGATCTCAGAGAGTCCAGGTTAACTAAAAGCTAACAAAAAAATTATAAAACAAACTGCATATAAATTTTGCCTTATTTTTAATAAGGGAATTAATTCTTTTTTGTTGTTGTTGTTCAAATAAACTAAACAAAAATTGAAGCTGAACAGGTGAACAAAATTGTACCATTCGACCAGAAAGCCGCCAAAAAACTGTTCGACGAAACGAATTTTATAGTTCGGCGAACGTATTTTTTCAGGGAGTAGGATCGTACGAATTAGCAATTCTGACAATTAACGATCCTAATTGTGGAAAAGAGCGGATTAGGAAGGGTCGATTTAGATCGAATTGTGCCATTCCCCCGGATTGGCACAGTCAAGCTTGCCGATGCACGTCAAAAAGAACATGTTCTAGAAGTTTAAGTTTTCAAAGGTTTCGATTCGAGCTAGAAAATTTCTGAGAAATGCAAAAAACGGCCATTTTGACAGGAAAAAACGAAATAAAACAACAACTGGATTACAGGACGGAACCTAGTCGAAAAATAGAAGAAAAAACGAAGCTTCTTATCGCGACATCAAGGCTCGATAGGGTGTTTATTGGAAGATCGTGTAAACGGAAGGTCCACTGGGACATTCGGGACGGATCCGAACCCTCCCGTGCCATGAAATCAGAAAATTAACGACATTATTTCCGGGAGAGTGTGATATTGGAGGCCCGGTGCCCAGAGATGTTACAGACATTAACGGTACATTCAATCAATCAATCTACAAGAAATCATTAAAGTTATAATGTCCGTGACATCTCTCGCCGCTCCAACATTTGGAAGTCGTCAGACTCGAAGTCTTTTCTGAAAGTTTTAAAAAATATTTGCAGCTTTCTGTCCTCTTCTTTTCCTATAATAATAATAATAATAAACAAGGATTTAGACATAAAGCCATGGGGCTAAAATGCCCCGCGTTGGGAGTTTTAAACTGAGTTTTATAGTTTCTTTGAGTTTACACAGCTATTGCAGCAGTTTATTCTCCATGTGCATGGGACACTTTCCTCATATTTACTGATAAAATATATCCAGAAAACGTTTTTGAGGCTTGATTTGAGTCTTTCGTATTTCATCGCAAACAGGTCTTCTTCTTCCTGAGTCTGTAAAATTTTGTTTACTAGTATAGGTGTTCTGTGCCAGAAATTGCTTTTCGATTTTTCGTAATGATAATTTTTATGCGCTAAGTTATTTTTCGTTGATCTTCTTGTTGGGGCTGTAGATTCTTTGAACTGAACAAATTGTCTCCAATGGAAGTTGTATTGGTCGTTTATTATTTTATGAAGCAAGAGAATGTCTTGCATTTCGTGGTAGAGAGACAGTGGAAGCAGGTTTAATCTAATCAGTCCGTCTTTATAGTTGATGTTGTTACATGACAGTATCCAACGTGTAGCTTTTCTTTGGACATCTTCAATAATTTTTAATTCACACTTATTTGCTTTCCATATGGGTGAGCCATATGACACGATTGGGGTTATATATCCACAGTAGGAGTTCAGTTTCATTTTTAAGCTCGCTGATTTTGAAATATTTCTTTTAATTAAAAATAAGCAGCCTATTGCTTTTTGGGCTCTTATTTTTGCGTGTGCTGACCAGTTTAGGTTGTTGGTTATTTGTATACCAAGGTCTTTTTCTGAACAGGTTTTTTCAAGTATATGGTCACCGAGATACATGTTTAGGTCAAGTTGGGGGTCTTTGAATATTATATTGTGACATTTTTTCAACTTAAGACTCATGGAATTATCTTTGCACCATAAGTTGATCGTGATTAGGTCATGTTGGAGCAGGGAAGGGTTCGTTGCAACAATTTTATAATCGTCTGCGTAACCATAGCACGAGTTGGTGAGTGATGACGGTAAATCGTTGATGAATGTAATGAATAATACTGGCCCTAACAGTGAGCCTTGAGGTACGCCGCTACTAACTTCAAGATGGCTGGATACTGCCGCACCTATTCGTACTTGCTGTTTTCTGTTGGTTAAGTAGTTTGCTAATAGTTTAAGTGCGTTTCCTGATATGCCAAATTTATTGAGTTTATATATGCACAAGTCATGAGGAACTTTGTCGAAAGCCTTTTCGAAGTCTAAGTATATTGCCTGTAGAGACTTGATATTAGGGTTATCAAAGTCATCATAGATTTTGTCGAGGAATTGGAGCATTTGCAGAGTTATCGATCGTTTAGGACAGAAGCCAAATTGGCTGTCATGGATTTGCGAGAAGATCTTTGGTGAGATTTTAAGGAAGATCAGTTTCTCTAAGACTTTGGATACTGCAGTTAGCAGGCTGATGGGCCTGTAGTTTGTGACCGATTGCTTGTTTCCATTTTTAAAAGTTGGGATGATTTGGCTAAGTTTCCAGATCGTTGGAAATGTTGCTTTGTTGGTGATGGTGTTATAAATCAGTTTTAGAGATGGAGTTATGCTATCTGCTAAATTGGTTAGGACTGTGTTACCGAGTCTATCTGGTCCTCTTGCTTTTTGGAGGTTTAATGTTTTAAGGATGTCGTATATCTCATTTTCAGAGAAATTGAAGCATTTGATTGAGCCAGGTAATTCAGCTATTGGTAAAATGTTTTCATTCTGTTTAATGATAAAAACGCTTACGAAGTAATTGTTTAGAATATTAGCTTTACCGTGCTCTGTTGATTCGGTTTTTTCATTCCAGTACATTGTTTTTGGAGTACTTGAGTTTTTTCGTATGCTTTTAAAGTATTTTTGGAGCTTTGAGAAATTTCTGCCCTTGAAAGTTGATTCTTCGAAATTTTTCTGATCTAATTCGGATAAATGATCTACAAGGTTTTTAAGTCTTTCAAGATTGAGGTTATTGGTATGAGTATTTTTAAAGGCTACTTTTTTGATGCTGTATTGAGTCTTTTGATAATATTGGAGGTTTCAGGTGTGATCCAAGGTGCTAGGTTCATACGGTGTTTGGTCTGTTTTTTCATGTGTTTTTCTAGTGCTATCGTGAGATGTTTTTCTAGTGCTATCAGCTTAAGAGATGATATCGTGATTAGAAAAGGGTTGTGGTCTGATAATTCTCTTTCTTGGTGTGAGAAGTGTTTTTTCATATGGTTGTCTATCGTGGTGTTTAAAATAATGTCGGGGTTGTTGCAAAGGACAATATCTAATTGGTCATGAGGGGGTTCGATAAACTGTTGAAAGTTCATATCAGTAAAAGTCTGCAGTACTAATTGTTCGTGTTTTTGGGTTGATTGCAAGGTTTGCCAATGCGTATTAGCGAAGTTGATGTCACCAACCAATAAAATATTTGGGCATTGAAATTCATTTGAGTAGTCAGTTAGCAGATTCAATAGTTTGTTGAAGTCATCTGTGGATAGCTTATATTTGCTTTCGTTCGGGGCACTGTAGATACAGCATAGGATGAGAGGTGTCGGAGTGTTAAGGAGGAGTCCAACGCAGTCCGTAGTGTGTATTTCAAGTTTTGTGAAAGCTAGGGATTGCTTAACAGCAATAAGCACGCCCCCGTGTTTCGATTTTGTTGAGTTGGTAGGTCTGTCACATCTAGTTATTATGTGTGCAGGCAGAAAAAGCGCGTTGTCAGGGATATTTTCAGTTAACCAAGTTTCGCTTAAGCAAATGATGTCATAATCGTTCGATAGTATTATATTGCTAAGTTTTATACGTCTATTTATATCCAGTATACTTCGTGTATTGAATGACATAACATTCAGCGATTCTAGTCAGTTGTCATTTCTAGTTTGAACTGTGCTGTTTTCCTCCGGTTTAATTGTAACTTTCGTCCAGGTGTCGTCTACTTTTTCATGCAGTTCTAGGTTTCTGATTCGAAGATTTTTGGGGTTTTTACCACTGCTGATGAGATTTCTACGTTCTCTCAGGATGGCGTTTTCCAGTTTCATTTCTTCGACTGAGAGTTCCTTACTTATGAAGACATTTTTGTCATAATTTTTCAGGGCCGGTGTTGATGATAGTATCAAGTCTATTTCTCTTGGACAGGTTACTCGTACCAGTATAGTTCTGTGGTTTGCTCGTTCTTCGCTGAACTTTCCCACACGCTTGAGATCAGTGATATTGCATTCGAGGTTTAAGAATTTCATGATTTTATTTACCTCATCATAGTCATGGTCAAGTCTTTTTCTTCCATCTCTTTCCTTGATCTCGGGGACCCCTCTTATTCTCAATCCTTTGCTCAGGGGTTTGATTATGTTTTGCGCCGCTACTTGTGACCAGGTTTTACCCTGTTCTGCTATTGGCAGGCTTTGGATGGGATCTTTAATATTTTCCATTTTTGTCGAGACTTCGGCTACTACTTTACTTAGTTTTGAAATTTCTTCTTCAATTTTTTTGATGTTTTCACTTTTGTCATGTGATGCTGCGCTTCTGATTACTTGATCTCTTTTTCCGTTGGACAAACAGGTATTGCATATCAGTAGTGCGTTGTTCCCAAGTTCCAGTATTCCATTGAGTGCAACGGTCGAGAGGCCAGTGCAGACAACTTCAAGGTGCATAGAGCAATTACAGGTGATGCAATTGTATATTGGGTCATTTTCGTTTATGGGTTTCTTGCATGTTTTGCAAGGTTTTTTGTCTTTTGACATTCTCAGTTTTATTTATGTTTGCGTCCTCTTATCTCTGTGGAAACTGTGTTTGGGGGATGAAGGTTTAGGTAGTGTACTCGAGTCCTCAGGGTGGTACCTAAAGGGCGCCGATTGAGGACTGAAGTATCAGTATTAGGGTTATGAAAACAGTTGTTTGGGACCTTAAGGGTACTTGATGACTAGCGGGAGAAAACGGTTTTATTTATAGATGTGAATTCACAAAGACATCAAATCTGGCGATACCTAAAGGGTATCAATAGAAAATTCAGTCTCTGTGAAAATGATGACACCGACAAGTGTTGTTGCCGCAGTGGTATATATTCGAGTAGCCCTCGCTATCAGTTTTTACACAGAACTTCTTGTAGATGATCTTCTTTTTCAAAATCGTTTGGAGACTCGCAAGCGATGCTGTTGTTAAATGCACTTCGTCGGAAGATAGAACAGTTTTGGTGGTTATTCCTTTCGATATACCGCGATATCGCCAGAGTTCTTTCTTTTTGCGAAGAATATCGTTTACACGTTCCGTTCGGGCTGGTCTTCCGAGTCTGGGTGGTAGAGCGATAATGAAAACTTTATGGCAACGTTCTGTCAGCCGTAGGCCAAGTTGGGATAATTCTTCAGCAACGTCTTCGGGTGTTCTCGTTGAGTCTTTTTTGTCTTTCGTAAATAGATCGTTAGCACCAATGAATAGAGCTATAATATCGTATTCGTTCTTGCGGGGCAGGAAGTTTAGAACATCCGCGATACCTGCACCAGGAAGGCTGAGGATATTGAAATTTGGGAAAGTTAGATTTTTCAATTGTGAGTCTCCGATCAACAAGTGTTGCGACGACGATTTCTTGAATATGTGAAATCTCATTGGTTTTCACCCATCCACGGCTAGGAACGGACGGGACTTTTTTCGTTTCGAATAAGGCGTTCTTGTTCCTAGCTACAACTTTTCTGAAAACACACAGTTTGAACGAGGGAAGAGGAACTATTTAATAAGTTTGTTCACGTGCTCATATATTGACGTTGCTGGTTTGTGCTTTTCAACTTCCAGCCACTACTGTTGATAAACTCGGTTCTCCTGTTCTAGAGTACAGTTCTTTGTTGGAAATAATTTTTGGGTAGTACAACGTCTTGTTTTTTGCCAGTGCCTTTGTTCGTAGCCCACGTGAAACAGTTGTTGGTGGATATGGATATAAGATACGTATGGTAGGTACTTATATTCTTTTTGATGGTGACGTATGGGATTCTTCCAGACAGGTTTACACTTGTTCAGCGCAATGTTGGACAGCAGTTTTCGTCTGCTGATGTCTGCAGTGTCGCCAAGGATTGAACCAAGCTTTTTGCTCTTCGTTAGGTTACTCTTGCCGTCAATTTTTGCGATCCCAGTCTGAATTTTTGCAAATAAAATCAGCGTCATCGGCATATTCTATATGAGGAGGTAGAAGTACACGTGGTAGAGCGAAAGTGTGATCTTGGGTACCTTCGCGTGCTTTATCTACCTCTTTCAGAGCGGCGTCCAGGTACAAAGTAAAGAGTTTGGGGCTGAGAATGTCGCCTTGTGGAACTCTTACATTAGTTCTGAACGTGTCATTAGTGTTCTTCCCAACTTTGACTGCCCGAGTCGTGTTTCCAAGAAGAAATCTCATGTTGCATTCCACCTTGTCTAAGATTCCTTCCAAGATTTCCAGTAATTTGCTTGTGTCAAACCGTGTCAAAGGCTTTAGACAAGTCTATACCAACCACGGTGGTCTCGAAATTTATCTTAATACTACCTGGTATGAGTAGTTTGTGCGCTAACATCGCGTCTGTGGTACTTTTGTTCTTGCAGTAGGCATGTTGGGTGTAACTCATGACCTTTTCTAGTTTCCCGCCTATGCGCCCCATTGTTATTCTTGATAGTGTTTTCTCAACACTGATAACAGGGTTATTGGCCGGTAGCTTGTAGGTTTATGTGCCTCCTTCGAAGGTTTCAGGACAGGTACAATTAAACCATGTAGCAAACCTTCATCTCTGTTTTCTAGCATGGTATTGAGCTTTTCAGCTATTTGACAGGCCTTCATGTTCTTCAGGTCTTCTGCTTTGATTCCATTAGCTCCTGGAGCCTTCTTGTTCTTCAACTTCTTCATGTGTTTGATGACTTCTTCTTCGGTGATGGGGTTAAACCTGCCTATGTCTTTGTCATTATCGGTTGTTTGGTGTTTACCATTGTGAAAAAGTATCCTTATAGTGATAGGAAAGTGTCTTCAGACTTGGCATTTCTTCAGTACTTTGCGGTTTGCTGAACAACTTTTTGAGAGCAAGGGCTACTTTTGCAGCGTCTTTGGTGTTGTTGATGTATTCGGCGCTGCTGGTTAGTTCTTCAACTGTGATCTCTGCCTTCCTCTTTTTGATCATTTTAAATAAATAGCATCTTTCTCTCTTCCCTTTTGTAATATTTCGCTGATTATTTGACGGAAAAATCTTCGTTCTCAGTATTTTCTGCTTATCAGAGAGTTCAGTGAGCATATGGTCCCTGCGTTTCCATTGAACTCGTGCGTGCTTGCCTCCTTCATAGTCAAGTTATCAATGCATCACAGTTGTCACCATTCTGTGATCCGTGTCTATGTGGTTCTTGATATAGCTTCTCGCGTTTATTAGCGCCTGTCTCCTTCTTTGTTGAACAAGTATGTTATCTATCTGGTTGAAAATTATCTTGTTTTTCCTTTTCTGCTCAAAAATTGTTATATGGCAGGCTTTAGCCTAATTTTTTCGTTTCTTTTTTTTTCCTTTTTTACCAGGTAATCAGAAGGTCAAAAGTATCATAGTAACCGAGGTTACAGTCATGAGTCCCTTCATCATGTTTTCCAGTCAAAATCCTTGGAATTTTCTAGATATGGAAGTGATAATGATAAAAGAAGATGAAAGTGTTTAAGTCCTTTTCAATTAAAATCGATACGGGTTACGTTTCTTCAATAAGAACACGCAACTCGACACGAGATTGTGCCAGTCGGTCATATTTGGAAGTTTGACCTTGAGAGAAGCAAAAAACACTTGATTTTGGAGTGAAATTTAATTTTTCAAAATTTCGAATGGAACCTGTCATGCACGATTTTCTCGCGAGAACTGAAAATCAGAAAAAGAGATCAGAACAATTTCAGAACAATTGAGTCAAAAACGCGGGAAAGTCGCAAGAAAAAGCAGTAGGAAATTGCTATTCGCAATTTCCATCACTATAATAATCGAGAGTAGAGCTGTCCCATCTGTGACAGAGACGAGAGCATTCCCTCGAATTGGATTATAACGACTGGAGTATTATTCGGAACTGGACTAGAGTGAACCTTCGGTGGAAAGTTGGACAGCTTGAGTGTCCTAATGGTTCACAAGAAAACTATTGTCTAGAGTATAAACTCGTTCTCATTGTTAAAACTATAAAACATTAGACTCATTTAGTTACGTTATTTAATTCTTGAGTTAGTTACCGACTGGATTATTTCCCACTTCTTGAGCGTGCTACTATGTGAGTACAAATTTAAATTCCTAGAGTGTGTTTTATAATTGTTATGTTGAGGTAAGGCGAGTTTTAGGTTGATCCATCTGAAATGGATCAAAGTTACACTGTCTAATAAAAAGTAACTTAACGGATTGTTCCAACCCGGTTTTTAACGGCGTTCATGTATTTTGGGTATCTAGAGACCTAAGTATGGGGACGTTTCTAATTCTAGAGTGGGGGGATATTTTAGTAGTAGCCTTTAAGCTGTAACGGGTCGTAGTCTCATGTCACAAGCGAACCGAACTGGCTCCGACCGTTCTTGAGGTAGAAAAACACAAGAGATAGTGTCCCTGACCCTTGAGCCAGTGGTTATAGGGCCTATTTTTCTTAAGCCTCATGTGTGACTGCAGTAGACGAATGTTACATAGTGTTTTTATGGCGCTCCTGGGTGTTTACGACATCAAGACTACGGAGTCGAACCCACTTGAGACAGCTTCGGGCTGAATGCCCATTCTAGAGTACCGGCGGTACGGTTCGACAGGAACGTGCAAACCTTCCGGTTGTACCGTGATAGCTTTTTAAGAAAACTCGAGAAAATTTCCTGGTACGCTCTCCGAACGAGGCTTAGCTAACCGAGTAAAGGGGGGCAACTAGGGAGACAAAAACACGAGCAAAAAGACAAAAAGCAAAACAAAAACCAAAAAAGAATAGAAAAAGGAACAAAAACCATAAAACGAAAAAAGACAGTGACTTTGACACCAGATTAGTTGGATCAAACCTTTATATTAATTAAATAGTATACCCATACTGTTTTACAAGTTCGATCGTTTCGATCAACCTAGCAATTTAAACCAGTAAACTGAATAAAGTGCCCGAAGTGGGGCGTCGTCAAGGGTTTTCAGATAGCTTGGAACTTAGCTGGACCAATAGGAGACTTGACTGGAAGAGGTGACCAGCCGAGTGGGAAAGTGCTTCAGGGACACTTGAGCTGAACCAATAGGAGACTTGACTGGAAGAGGTGACCAGCCGAGTGGGAAAGTGGTTCAGGGACACTTGAGCTGAACCAATAGGAGACTGGACTGGAACAGGTGACCAGTCGAGTGGGAAAGCAGCCAAGAAGGATTTGGCAATTCTCGAGTTCTCAAGTTGGGCAGAACGGGTATCGTTAGAATCCACATTACATTATAGGAGATAAGTGTAAAATTGGATAAGCGAAATCCCCCAGTTTTGAGGAACGTTTTTACTTGAGCAGGCCTGGAAACAGGTCTACGGTTTTCTCTTGAGAGGTTTAGCACCCGGCGCTTAAAGTAATTTTTAGGCTTAAGAAGGGGGGCTAGAAAGGGGGGAGGTTAGAAGGGGGACTGGTTAAGTTAGAGGTTGGCGGTTGTAAATTGTAAAAAGGGGGAAATTAGAGTAACTAATTAGTCGACATCGTTGACTTAGTTACATTAGAAATTAACACGCGTTGGTAATATTAGGTGGAGATCCAAAATTCAACTCGAGTTAAGACTGGTACGCTGGTTGGTTTGGTAGGGGGGACCGGATATAAACAGCTTTTGTGAAACCCCACAAGATCACTAGTGGGGGGAGGAAAACGCGTGGCAATTAGGTACCAGACATTTTTTTCGACGAAAGGTAGACATTGGTCACCTTTGAATTTCAGGTGGGCTCATTTTTCTGTTTTTATTATTTTTCTTACTTAGATTTTTGTTGCATTTTAGTGAGGATTTGTGTTTGGTTTTATACGAACAGGTGATCACAAGATACCTGCGCACCTACATTGAAATAGAAACAACCAAAAAGAAGAGGGGGGTCAGCATTTGGCTTTTAAGAGAGGGTTTTTGGGAAAATTTTACTAGAGCTTGAGTGGTGGTACAAGGTACGGTGATTCAAGAAGACCCTACAACGAGGAAGACACTCCGTGACGAGTCTTGGGACAGTACCGAAGAAGTCTTGGGACAGAGCAGTCTTGGGACAGTGGTCTTGGGACAGGGTCTTGGGACAGTGGTCTTGGGACAGGGTCTTGGGACAGTGGTCTTGGGACAGGGTCTTGGGACAGTGGTCTTGGGACAGGGTCTTGGGACAGTGGTCTTGGGACAGTGGTCTTGGGACAGTGGTCTTCGGACAGGGTCTTGGGACAGTGGTCTTGGGACGGGGTCTTGGGACAGTGGTCTTGGGACAAGGGTCTTGGGACAGGGTCTTGGGACAGGGTCTTGGGACAGTGGTCTTGGGACAGGGTCTTGGGACAGGGTCTTGGGACAGTAGTCTTGGGACAGGGTCTTGGGACAGTGGTCTTGGGACAGGGTCTTGGGACAGTGGTCTTGGGACAGTGGTCTTGGGACAAGGGTCTTGGGACACTAGTCTTGGGACACTAGCCTTGGGACACTGGTCTTGGGACACTGGTCTTGGGACAGTAGTCTTGGGACACTAGCCTTGGGACAGTAGTCTTGGGACACCAGCCTTGGGACACTGGTCTTGGGACACTACCCTTGGGACACTAGTCTTGGGACAGTAGTCTTGGGACACTAGCCTTGGGACACTAGTCTTGGGACACTAGCCTTGGGACACTGGTCTTGGGACACTACCCTTGGGACACTAGTCTTGGGACAGTAGTCTTGGGACAGTAGTCTTGGGACACTAGCCTTGGGACACTAGTCTTGGGACAGTAGTCTTGGTACAAGGGTCTTAGGACACTAGCGGAGAGTACTGTGATAGTGACGAATAGTCTTGGGACGGTATAAAAATTGAAGTAGAATCACAACAAGTGTGTCTTAAGACAGAATAAGACAAATCGAAATAGGTACGGTTAAGACCAAATTAAGGAAAGTTTTTCGGAGGTTTTAGAAAGAGAATTGGATAAGGTTTTTAACACGTTGTACAGAATTTGTTACCACAAAAAATATTTTTTTTTACCCTTAGAATAGAATCGTGTATATAATAAAATTGTAAATAGGAGCAGTTGTAAATAGAAATAGTGAGGCGCAGTAGGGTACCGGTGCTCGAAAAAAGGTCAAGTGGATCAAACACGAAATATAATTCATCGCTGCGCGGAACGACATCAACGGGCCCAAAGATAACGAAGACGAACTTTTCAGTTAACATGGTCAGCACAAGGAGTACAGCGGATAACAGGGCAAAAGAGGGCACGGAAGGGGAGCGAGTAGAACCCACCATCGAGATTGATCTAGAGACACCCGATCAAAGTGTGGATGAAACAAGGAAGATGGCGACAGAGTCAACTCCAATGCCCAATGCAGAGGAACCGAACCAGAAACCCATAGAGTTCTCACCGATAGATGACGCGGAAGATGCAATAGGCAAAACCGAAGAAACGGTGAAAGAAGACTCTCAAGTAAAGAGGACATCTTTTACGGAAAAATTGGGAATAATGTTCGGAATAAAAACAAAAGAAAACGTGACTGAAGAACCAAAAGCAGAAAGAACACGAACATTTGGGACAGTGAGCACGAAGACCTCAGAAGCCAATCCAAGAGAGGAACAAGCTAAAGCAGAGGCTACGGCCGAAGAGAGACCGACAGCTGACCATGAAGAGACTACCATTGAGCTGGGTGACTTGTTGGCGAAATTAAATCAGATTGACAAAAGACTTAAGCACAGTGAAGAAGACAGAGAGGTGATAAAAAAGGAGATAAGATACAACAAGCACGAGTATCTAGACAGTTATTTTAACCTAGCTAAGGCAACAGATGAGAGACTCAAGGAAATGTCAGATAAGGTAGAAGCCACCAATGAAGAACGAGAAAAGAACATCAAAACAGACATGCAACAGTTGAAGAGCCGATATGATGATGTCAACAGCCAATTAGGGAGCCTGGAAAGGAGAATGGACACAATGAGCAAGAGTCAAGCCGAGAGTTCGTGTGCAATACAGGCGAAGTTGGATGCAATCTTGAGAGGTTCCACTCCACAAGAAAGACCGGCAGCGGATCGTACGCAAAGCACCAGAGTTGACTTTGTAGAACCACAAAGGAACAAACGGCAATCGACACCGTTGCCCTTAACCAAGGATGCGATAAGCATAGCACCAACAGCTGCGAAAACAATAATGAAGAATGGAACGTCGAATACAACGACTGCTCCGGGAGATTCAACAGCTAACAGCAACACAGGACCGGATGCTATGACATGGGCCAGCACTTGGGAGATGATGAACAGGACTCTAGAGGCCTTCGCCACGAGGAACACTGACTCGAGCGACAGGAGAGAGGGAAAATCAAGAAAGACATTCAAGAAGCCAAAAGAATTCAAGGACGACTCCGATGGATGCATTGACACTTGGGTGGAAGTGATGAGATTACATCTAGAACAAGACAACTTGAGTGACGAAAGACAAGCATGTACAGCCATACTGAGCAACTTGGAAGGAACGGCATTAAAATGCGTGGTCGCAAAGAAGGAGGAAGAACGCGACACCGCGGACAAGATCTTCGAGATATTGCTGAATCGATTCGGGTCAGGCATGAAGGGTCACCAAGCGATGATGCGATTTGAAAAGAGAAGGCAGAGGGACGACGAGTCAATAGATCGGTTCCTAGATGACCTCGAGAGCTTGAGAAGGAGGAGTGACCCAGAGGAGTCGACAAATAGACGGAACTTTAGCATTGCCTCGAAGTTCATCGATGGGGTGAAAAGTGATGACTTAAGGACAATGTTAGCAACATACTACACATTGTCGAAGGACAGCGCACCCACCCCAGAAGAAATGAGACAGAAATCAAGAGAATACATGCTGATGAAACCTAAGAAGTACTCATATTCCGAAAACAGGAACACGCAAGGGGGAAGCCAACCCCAGAGGTCATCATGGTACAAACCTAGAGATGATATGGACAAGCGCAGATCATGCGCGAACTGCGGGTCAGCGGATCATCATGTGGCTGACTGCACAACGTACAAACAAGGCATGAAGAGCCTAGGTTATGCACCGGATGAAGAGGATATGAGCCAGATGGAGGAACACGAGTACTATAATGGCTTAATCATCAAGATAGGCGCCAGATGCTTCTTCTGTAACCAGGAGGGGCACTTCAGAATGGATTGTCCCTTGTTCTGGGAAGCGGTCAAGGACCAGAATCACCCCAAACATAAGTTGGCATTAGCGGCGGTGCAGAATCAGCGGAACAGGCAAAACGAGTTTGAATCTAGGAACTTGGGGGCACCAAACACCGAATTGCCGACGAAGACAGTGAAAGCTGTTACACATGTTAGCGGTGCGTTAGAGTCCGCGGCCGGAAGCTCTCTAGAGATAAATTATGAGAAAGCGGCGACGGAAGCAATTGCCAAAGTGAAACAAGATCTGGCTGCGAAAGAAATAGAGCAACGACTAAAGTTGGAGATCGAAAGACAGAATTTTAACGAAGCATTAACCGGATCGAACTCAATACCAGAGGCTAGAACGGGCTCAATGAAGACCGGGAATTGTAACACCGTGAAAATGGTGACAGGTAAACCTTTTGGAATATCGAAAATCGGAGCAAGAATAATGTCGATAATCACAGTGGGCGGACACGAGGTAACCAGAAACTTGAGCGAGCCGAGCGACCAGACGATAATGCACATTGACGTGTATGCAGACTACTTGAGTGGAATAAGTCCACAAACGACTTCTAGAGCGCTCAGGGCACTACTCACGAGAGGGGGCAGCAAATCGGTACGTGTTGATAATAGGTACACTGAAGCTTATGGTCCACACGAGGTCATGCTAAATATAGATGGAATCAACATCTATACCAAGACGATGATAACATGCGACGAAGACCTAATTGGACAAATCTATGTAGGGAAAGAAGAATTGAAAGTAAGATCGATTGGACACTGTGCTATGCTCGAAGAAGATGCAATGCACATCGGGACGGAAGCAGACGTGACAGGGCACGCGCTAGACATAAGTGGCAAAAAGACTCAGTTACGTGGATTACTCGACACGGGAGCAGTCTTGAGCGTCATACCAATCGAAACATGGGAAAAGATGGGCTTTGACAAAGGTGACTTGATAGACTCGAGAATACGGCTGTCAGCTGCAAACAAAGGGGCCCTTCGGGTGTTGGGCAGGACGCCGATAATAGCCCTCAATTTGGGGGAACGTAACCTGTGGATGAGCTTCATCGTGGTAGAAAACCTAGATGAATCTGACCAATTCATTTTGGGCAGAGACTTCATCAGGAATTTCGACGTAACGATTGATCTAAATAATGCAATGTTCAGGATACGGAACCCGGATAGGAGGTACGCAATCAAACCGGTCAATTTAATAATGGCGAATGAAAACAAAGCACCGGTATTCTTGAGTAGGAGAGTGAGGTTAAAAGCTAATGAAGCGGCAATCGTAAGCTTGAGGATGAAAAATTATAATGAACTAAGTGACAACAAGCAAGTGTGTATAGTTCCGAATCCCAATAGTCAAAGCGCTGCTGTTTTAGGAAGATCATTTTCGATAACGAAGAGCGGCCTCTACGTCAGTGTCTTGTTGAATACCCTTGATATACCGATCACGATACAGAGAGGGAGGAAGCTGGGATATGCTTTACCAGTTAAAACTCGATACGAAACAACTGAAAACTCAAAACAAAATGAAGTTGTTGATTGTCCTAATCACAGGGACAAAATTTGTATCTTGAGACGATTGCAGAGAATAAAAGATTCTTCAAGTCTTATCAAATCACTTAAGTCAGAAACGGACGATGGGCTTTCGAGCTGTTCGAACTTTCCAGAGCGACCCACGCTAGATGAAATGCAAACTGATAAACCGGTTCTGCCGGAGATTGAACATTTAAGGGGCAAACTGAAAGATGAACAGCTCGAAGCTATCAAGGACGTACTAGAGCGGAACGAGGAGGTTTTTTCAAGGCATAAGGCGGATATCGGGTGTTGTAATTTTGTTGAACATGAAATAGAACTTGAGGAAAACGCGGTGCCACACAGGGAGGGGGCGAGGCGCATGACCCCACACAAATCGGACGCGTGTAGAAAAGAAATCGAAACGTTACTAGAGTATGACATGATAGAACCATCCAAGTCACCGTGGGCTGGTGGAGTAGTGATGGCCAAAAAGAAAGGCGACCAGTTAAGGTTTTGTTGTGACTTTCGATACCTGAACTCCGTCACGGTGAAGGATGCCTATCCCATATCTAGAATTGATGAGAGCCTCTCGAAGTTAGGTGATGCGAAATTTTTTACGACTCTTGATTTAGGCTCGGCCTTTTGGCAGGTACCATTAAGGAAGCAAGACAGGGACAAGACAGGGTTCGCCTGCGAGTTGGGTCTGTTTCAATGGAAACGGGTGCCGTTTGGACTCTGCAATGCAACAGCCACGTTTCAGCGGCTGATGGCACACGCGTTGATAGGCGTGACGAAGAAGTACGGCAACCTGGTAATGTGCTATGTGGACGACGTGGTAATAGCAACGCCAACACTAGAAGACCACATCGAGAGGCTTGACGAGGTGTTCGCGTGCATGAAAAGATCGGGGCTGAAGTGTAAACCATCAAAGTGCGAGATACTCAAGGACTCGATTAAATACTTGGGCAGGATGGTAGATAAACACGGTATCAGACCTGACCCAGACGCCGTGGAAGCAGTCCTAACCTGGAAATCACCGAAGACGGAGCACCAGCTGATGAGCTTCCTGGGTTTCGCCAACTATTATAGAGAATTCATCAAGGGCTATGCGGACAAGGTATACCCGATGCAACAATTAATGAGACACAAGGGCAAGAAGTTCACGTGGAACAACGCGGCAGAAGAGTCATTCCAGAGAATGAAGAAAGAGCTGTGTGAGGCACCAGTACTGGGTATGCCGACTGAGAAGGGGATGTACGTGCTAGACACGGATGCGTCAGTAGTCGCTATTTCTGGGATTCTCCATCAAGAACAAGAATGGAATGGGAAGACAGTCTTGAGACCAATAGCATACGGGAGCAAGGTCCTAAGTGACACAGAAATGAAGTACGGAGCACCGAAAGCAGAGATGTTTGCGGTGGTCACCTTTGTCGAAAAATACAGAGCATACTTAGGCAGTGAGCCCTTCAAGCTGCGAGTCGACAACCGAGCACTAAGCTGGCTGAAAACGTACTCAATGGACCAGAGCTATATTGGGAGGTGGATAGTTCGCTTGGATGGATACAACATGATAATTGAGCACAGAACACGAGATAAACATCAAAATGCTGACAGCTTGAGTAAGAAGACGGAGTTCTACGAGAGGCAAGAACAAAGAGAGGCGGACAGACCTGAGATCAAAGACGGCTTCTCCTTCATGGACAAAGAAACGTACGACAGTCTTCCACTCACGAGATGGCTGGACAAATCAGGCAAACCGATTGAAGATCATCCCGAATTGCCGAAAGAGCCTCTTGAAAAGACCATCTTGAAGAAAAGCAGAGGGATTCCGATAGGAATAATGCTCAAGTCCAAGATCGTGAGGGAAACACTTAAGGCAAAAGGTTATGATCTCATCCAGGTAGAGGAGGGAACGGTCCGAATAGATGAAGACTTAATGAGGTTGCTTGAGAAACTATCAGATGACAAGCCCGTGATCCAAGGGAAAGGTCAGGAGGCACCGGAACTAACCATACTTCGGAGAGAAGAAACAGTGAACAATACTGACGTCTCAAAAGGAAGCATCACTGATAGCAAGGAAGTTGTGCGATCACTAGTTGAAAAAATCCCCGAAAAAATTCTGGAACAGACAAAAGTCAGGGATAAGAAAGTAACATTCAGAGAAGAAGTTGAACACCTGGGACTAGATCAAGAGTCCGGGGAGTGGTCCAGATTCATGGAAGAAGACGAAACCGGAGAAGGGAAATTGTCCGGGGAGCGTGAAGAATGGGATGAAGACTCGGATGAGAGCAGCGAAGACCAAGACAGTCTATGCATGATACTGGCGGAAGAGAAGATAAGACAGCACGACAGGGAATTACAGACGGATCCATCTTCAGGGACGTACAATATGGAAATACAAGAGGTACGAGGTGGTGAAGAGCTCGAGAAAATAGCAGTTTCAAGAAAACCACTAAGGGAACTATCGTGCAACTCAAACGTCAGAACGAATCTGGTACCAGAAGACGACATGAAAATCGTGAAAAGGATGATATGTGTGAAGCTGAGCGATGACATCCACAACCCTGGTGAAATGAATGGACAGATCATGGCGCTAAAGGAGCACGTTAAGGCGAGATACAGGCTGTCTGACCTAATAAGGGCCCAGAAGAATGACAAAATGACAAGTAACCTCTCCAAATGGATCCATTCGGGAGTCAAGGAGAAGGGGGAACTTGAGGAAGACAGCTACAAGATCTTGAGCCAGTTCTACAAAGAAAAGAGAGATTTACTTTATCACACAGCTGAAGGGGTGGTAGCGTGCAAGAGAAGAGATGAGGAAAAAATATTACACAAACACAACCTCATCATACTACCACAATTGTACCAAACGGAGGTGCTTTTCAGATCACACGACCAGATGGGCCACCAGGGGATAGATAAAGTACAACAAAGGATACTTCACAGGTTTGATTGGGCGGGAATGAGAAAAGCTTGCGAGAGATGGGTGAATGCCTGGCTAGCATGCCTTCAAGTAAAAGACCCAAGGAAGATGAAGTTTCCCCTCAAGTCTGTCGAGAGTTCGGAATTCAATGAAGTGGTGCAGATAGACCATCAGAAAATCTGCATGACGGAGTCGGGTTATAACCAAATACTAGTTATAATAGATCACTTCACCAAGTTGGCGGAAGCGGTTCCGTGCCAGACAGCCTCGGCAGAGGAGACATGTGATCACCTGATAACGCATTGGATATCGCGGTATGGTTGTCCAATGACTTTCCAGTCGGACAACGGCAAGGCTTTTGTGGGGGACTTGACAAAAGAATTGATGAAGAGATCACACATTGCTCAAGCGCACTCGACGACCTATCATCCACAGACCAATGGGTTGGTAGAGAGACAGAACAGGACACTGGTCAACATGCTCAGGGTGTACTGCTCGAGATACATGACGGACTGGGACAAATACCTGCCACAGGTAGTAGGAGCCTATAATAGTACTCAGCACTCAACGACGGGTATCAGTCCTTTCATGATGTTGACAGGCAGGGAAAGGGCAATGCCTATAACATTCTTCTACCCGGAGTACGAGGGGAAGAGGACGTCACCTCAAGCATACGTGAAGGAAGCGATCAAAAGACAACAAGAGCTAAACGAGCTATGTCGGAGAAACACGGCGCAAGCGCAAATGAGGCAACGCAAGAAATATGACGAAAAGATACTAAGAGCAAAGCCATACGAAGTGGGCCAATACGTGTGGGTCTTCCAAAATGTCATACCGCCCAAGGGAACAAAGAAACTACTCAAGAAATGGAGAGGACCGTTCATGATTACGGAAGTACATCAACAAGGACGGTTCTATCGCTTGAGTACAGGGCGAGCAGCACATTACGAAAATATGAAGCCTCATGTCCCGTCCCCGGAGGACTGGTGCCTACCAAAAGACATGGAAGGTCTTGAGTACCTGGTGGTGGAACCAGCGTGCGAGGTGAATGGGAAAGGCACTAGAGAGAAAAATGATGGTAATGAGAACTTGAGTTTGGACGACAACGAAAAGATAGAAGTGGAGTCGGATGCAGGTTCATTTGTAGAAGAAGACTGGAACGACCCAGAGCAAAACGAGGTACCGAAGTGGATGGAGCCGGATCGACCAACACCACCGGAAACCAGGACTGGCAATCGTAAACGAACAGGTATGAGGTACAATAGGTACGGGGATGACTTCTTGATCGATAAGATACAGCCAGACAAGTTGGGCGATGAACTACTAAGCGCAGGCGAACTGGAAGCCGAAGAGGAATGGCAGGTCATTGACGATGGTGGACATTATCCGCAGGATGATTACTCGACGCCAGAATTGGAGACGGATCTCGAGCAGAGTGAAGTAGAAAGGAGGGAGAACACGAACTTGAGGATTCTAGAGTGGATGCGTGATGTCAAAGACGAGAGCCGCGAAGGACAAAGCATTCAGCAAATCGATGTATCAGCAGCAAATTACATGAAGACAGAGGACCCTCTTTTCGGATGGACAACAACAGACAGGCCACTGGACATCCCCAAGGACAATTCAGACCCGAATACATCGACGGGGACGTCGATAAATATTTTTGTCCGGGGAGTGGGGGTAGGACTTACCCACACCGAAAATTTGATGATAAAGAAGCTCAAGGAAGTGAGGGAAACAAGCGGATTGGAACTGGAGGAAGAAGAACCAGAGCCTACCATAGGAAGGAATTTCAAAACGAAATTCGAAATACCCAATGAATACTCAGAGAACATCATGATAACGGATAGCGACTTCATCCTGTCAAACAGGACCAGCGCGATCTGCATCACGGCGGACATGAGTTTCAAATCAAGATTGGAGGCTGACTTCAAAAGAGAGTACCAGAACGTAGAGTTTCTGTTCAGACAGAGGCCAGGACTGGGAGGCATAGCAGCGCTTCCACCGTCAGTGGCACAAGTCCCGGGCAAATACCTCTGCTTCCTAGTAACGAGAGTCAACGACAGAAACACAATTGATCCCGAACACGTGATATTGGCACTGACAAGACTACGTGACTTCATGATTGAAAGAGGAATAGTGGAGGTCTCGATGCCGGTGTACGACCCAAACAGGGGCAAACTGAGCTCGAGGGAATTGTACGCTATCCTACATGTGGTCTTTGCAGAAACAGAGATAATGGTGCATCTTCACAAGAAGTACTACTTGAGCATCGCCTGAGTCGGGTACATGGAGGTATCAGGTCGGGTGTGAGGGAGGAGTCTTGAGTTAGGTACTGGGGTGCGGCGCAGGTAAAGGGATCTTAAGATGTGATTGGCATGACAATTGAATTTTAAAAGAAAGAATTGATGGTGCTAAAACATAAAATGAATCTGCATGTTCTTAAGGGAAAATCCAATCGAATTGCTTTAAGTGATATGAGAATGATAAGATTTTAACCATATGGGTAGAAGGGGGGTCTCTAGGTTAGGGACGTGATATGCTAAGTTTTAATGAGCTTTCTGTTTTCAGATCAAGTTTGAAAAACAAAGTTGAAAATCCAACTACACTCAAGCGAGTAACAGAAAGAGAGAATCTTGATTGAACACGCGATAATCCGAATCTACAGCAAGTACTTGCAGGAGAACATTTCTAGGTAATTCTTGAGTTGGTAAGGTAATTCTTGAGTTGGTAAGGTAATTCTTGAGCTGGTTAACATCTACCTACATACATCCCGAAGTTACAAAGAATGGCAGACCGATTCTGGAACTCCGTGCCCGCGGTCCTGAGGAAGCCCACTCTTGATGAGCTGTACAGGCGCCTGAGGGACTTGGACTATACCCAAATAGACGAGAGAATGGCGGTGATGCTGAATGCCATCCTCCAGTTGGAGGACCAGGGTGAGTGCAGGGAGTCTGCAACGGAGGCTGTCTTGATGATCGGCTACACCACCGAGGGAATATCGAACCAAGAACAGACTAGATGGTTGTCTTGGAATGTGGATGGAGGAGTAAGGGGTTTTGACTTGGCAAGGAATCCTGGCCTGAATAACAACACCGAATATGGCGCAGGGGAATTCCCATTACCGACTAGGCCAACAGTAAGGTCCACCAGCCAGAGCTCGAGTAGGGTGCCATCGATGTCGCGAATGCAACAGACGACCGAGGCATATCCGGATCTAGGTGTTCTAAAGAAAGAGCTCGAGAAGACGCAGAAGGAAAGGAATAAGGCAAACCTCGATCGGGATCAGGCAAATCTGGATCGGGAGAAGGTTCAGCTGGAAAGGGACCAGGCGGTCAATGAGCGAGACCAGGCTCTGAGGTTGCTTGAGATACAAAAAGCTGAGCATCAACAGGAGTTAAGGGTGCGGGAGAACGTCGCGAATCGTGATCAATTGAAGTCGGAGTTGGAAAGGATAGAACAGCGACAACGCGAGCTTGACGCACAGAAGGGAGCCAGGTCAAACGAACGAGTGGTGACCAGCTCGAGGCCAGAGTCGCGCATGGAGGTGGATGAAGCTCCCAGGGCTAGAGGACGGTTCAACCTTGACCGCGAGGCCAGAGAACACATGAGTGAAGGGTTGGAGGTCTGGATACCGAATGACGTGACGCCTTCCCTGCGCAACCTAGAGACACAACCTGTACGTCCCCTGATGGATGTGGTGTTACCAGGATATACCCCAACCTCGACCTCGAGTGGCAGTCAGGTGAGCGGCGCCTCATCGCGCCTGAAGGAGCTAGGCGAGAAATTGCAGCAGCAGAGTCGTGAAAGATCGACAAGGCCAGAGCTTCCCCCAACTTGGAGGGAACAGCCGGTCAGGAATGTCGTGATCGCAAGCTATAAGAAGAATACAGAAGGGAACTACCACAGGCACAATCGGCTGGACTGGAGTGCGGAACAGGGAGCCAGGAGGGACTGCTTCCATGACGCAGCCTGGGTGGAGTATCTAGCGCCACCTCGTGTGCCAGAGGGTGCAGTTCACCTAATTATAGGGGATAGCCTGGTGCGGGTGTTGACCCAGATACGGTCACATTGGCAGACAGGAGTCTTGAGTTTCGCTGGAGCTGCCACGCCACAGATGTTGGCAACCCTGGACATGCTAGGGATGACCAAAGTTTACACAGTGACCCTGATGGTTGGGACCAACGACGTGTCAAGGGGAGAAGCGAGGAAGGTAACGAGGTTGTGCGACAAGATGAGCTGCCTTCTTGAGGAACTGAGGATCCAGATGGACCCCATCCTGCTGACGGTATGCACGGTCCCCTACAACATGATGTTTGATCAGCACGCCCTAGAGATGAACCAGAAGGTGCGGAGCCTGAACAAGGTGATCCGAGACATACACCGAAAGAGTGTGCTTCCTCTCAGGCTGTTGGACATAGCAGAACGTGTGGAGAAAAAGGGATTCCCTGAAGACACCTCAAAAGATGGAATCCATTTCGATAGGCCAAGGGGAGCGGAGTGGCTGAACGATGTCTTCCAGGAACACATAAACACGCTAGAGGCGGACCTGCTGGAGACAGCCCAATTCACTTTAGGACCACCTCCCAACCCACCATTCCTTGCCTCGAGGGCCTTGGCTGGTCGCTTGGGACCGAGAGTTGACACTAGAGACAGTTCAAGGAGCAGCCAGACCAGATTGCAGAGTGCCACGCCAATGGAGTCTGAGGAGGTGACGTCATCAACACCTCCAAGCTCGGTGATATCCTCAGTGGTAGTGGCAGAGAGCAAACGGGAAAATAAGTCTATGGAGACCGCTCGCTTGAGATATCCCGAGAAGGTGAAAGAACTGGATCTAGAGAGTTTGGAATGCAGGCAAGAATTGGCGGAAACCCTGGGGATCGAACGAGTATCACACGAGGACTTGAATAGGCATCATTGCGTGGACTGGTTGAAAGCTCATGAGGCGCACTTCTCGAGAGCGAAGTTGATGGAGACCACAGACCTGACGGGAATTCCCACAAAAACGATCATGGGACCCATTAATTACAGACCTCTCAAGCTGCTGGGGAGTCCGGGACTTATAGCAGAACCTCCCAAGCACCGAACTAGCATCGCCAGAATCAGGTTGGCAACCCCGGCACAGTTGAAGGTGGTAGACAAGCTACTCAATCCGGGAGGAACGGGATTGCCAGATGCCGCTTACGAAGGCTCGAAATTGGCGGAAGATCCCAGGTACGGGAAGCCCTGTGGGAGTACCCAGCTGGCCAAAACCCTGGCAGTATATGATAGAGCAGACCCAGCTGCTGCGAGAGTAGTCATTGTGGCGGGATCAGACTTCGAAGGAACGTCTCCCAAGTTGTTCTGGCCGGAGACTTTGATGTACTCTTTGCCAGGAGCTGAATTGAATCAGATGTTAACTCTGGTAGTGGCAATAAAGTCGGAGATGCCCTGTGAACCTGAACTGCTATTGTTTGCAGGGATGAATGATCACCTGCACGCGATGGGACTTCTTGAGCAACTAAAGGGCGATGAAATTCCGACATCGAGGAAGATATGGGAAGCCATTCAAGCGTTGTTTGCGGCGATGAATGAAGTGCAAGAGAATGTTGTCTCGAGATTCGGGTCCAAGACGAAGGTGGTGTTCACCACATCCCCTGGATACGCGAATATGCCACCCGCCCTACAGTTCGTGTACGCGGTCTTGATCCTGATAGCAGAAGGGAGTGAATGGCGGATTCTAATGGCAGCCCCCAATCGGGAGTTGGAGCCATCGAGCCTGAGACTTCGCAAGTCAGAATTGGCGGCGGCATGGGCGGATATATCTCATGCACTGAGGGGCTTTTATGGACTAGCCGACATCCTGATCGTATTAGACGAGGTGCTCTTGCTAGAGATATCGAACTTTGCCAGGCAGCTCAAGTTATGCCCAGTCATCGGGGACGATCACCCGGCGATAAGCAAATTAACGGCCAACCTGTGGTTTCGGAGTATGGATGTAAAGATCACGAACTCCACCAGCAAGTCTAGAGGTCCCAGTAACGAGAGAAGAAATGTGGCCGAGACGGAAAAGCAATTAGGATCGTTGAAATATCGTTTGACTCAAGAGAATGGCTGGTGGCCATTTTTGACACCAAGGTTGGAGAACGCCACGAATAAGACAAGGGAGGAAGCACCACTCCTCGTGAAGCAAGTCTGGAGTTTCCTAGAGAAGCAACTGGAGCTGGCCGAGGTAAGAGACATGACGGTGGCTAGATTTGTCTCGGCCGCCAATGAAGTGACAATCGCAGGGTTCTGGAGAGAGCACGCCAAAGGCGAATTGAAGACTCGGAGGGATTACGAGATTCTCAAGTTCTTGAGTCCTTGCTGGGAGAAGGAATTCTTGGCAGGAGTATTCGGTACCACGGCGACTATCTTTGGAGCCTTCGTGCAGGAGATACTGGGCATGCCCATCAGCCTGCTCTTGGCCCTGTATTTGGTCTACCCCAGATACTTGTTCAACATGGGTCCAGCATACATGTTTAGTCGGGGAGTGGAGACACTTCGAGTTGATGGGTACCTGGCACTAGTGCTCTTGACCCATGGGGAATTGGTGTCGTTTCATCGGTTAATGGAATATGGAGAACCTCTGTCTATGGGGAGAGTCCACACGAGCATTGAAACCAGCTCCTACAAGTGTGCCGCAGGTTTGAAGACACTGCTGGTGCAATACCTCATGATGCAGAATCGATACATGACGGGTGAAGATGAGAACCCAACCTCGAGAGAAGAATGGGAGAAGGCGAACAGAGGGATGCCTCTGTTGACGGACCTGTGCCTGGCAATGAGGTCGGACCCAATGGGGATAATCCGAGGTCTAGAGGAGGTGGTGACCTGCATCTATGGTCCAGCAGTGACGTACGCGTTTCCAGATCCCCTGGTGATAACGTATCGTCACTCGGTGACGCACTTGAGTCTCATCAGCGTACTGGATGGTACAGCGCTGAATTGGTGTCAGCAGGAGGTGCTCAGGGCGCGTATGAGCAACACGGTACTCTTCGGAAAAGTGAAAGATGCCGAGATGATGGTGTGCAACTTCAGGGGACAAATGCAATGTAGAATGGGAGGCAAGCGAGAGGGCCCCATTGAAATGTATCCAAAGTTTTGGAACCTAAACCCATTGACGGCCGACGGACGAGAAGTCTTGAGAATCCCCGCCTGGAAGGAGTGCTTTGCACTAGTCAAGAGGGAGCTGGAGGCCATAATGGAGAAAGAAATCCTACCAGCCACCATGCCTGAGTTCCCGACAGTCAGGAGGATGACCTTGGGAATGAATAGTCCCTTGGTGGTTCCCTCCATAATGGCGAAGATGATGACGGAGGAAACTCAGAGGCATTTCACGGATGGCTGGGATCCCCTGTTCATCGGCTACACGGCGGCAGTCTACTTCCACATCAGCGAGATGAAGGTAAATTCGTGGACGACGCAAGCGAAAAAGAGTAGAGGTTCGCAGCCCCCTGGATATGAAGTGCGGAAAGTCTTGAGGACTCTTGAGAAGGAAGGACTTGAGAATATGCTACCCATATGGGATGATGGCAGGATGATCGTGATGGAGGGGCACGTCGCATTGGTGGACGAAATGAAATTTGCCACGAGAAAATACAAGGCACCCTATGGCTTGGAACAAGTAGAAGTGACACAGGAGGGAACAGAACTAGATGCAGCAGGTCAACTGCATGTAGCCCTGACGGAATATAAAAAGCTGGATCCTACGACACCGTCACCACTGTCTGTAGACACGCCTGAAGACAAGAGGAGTGGACCTGTTGAGGATCGATTCAAAAGAATTCTCGAGAGAAGAAGAAATGAATCAGAGGAAGAGAGTATGGATGAAACTCTCAGTGAAGCTGGAGAAGACATGGAGGTGGGGAATACGCCTGAACCAGGGCCATCAGGGGAGGAACTCACCACTCAAGAGCTGTTGAAAGACTTGAGCGAAGAGAATTGGGCAGATACTGCCACCCCACCTCTGAACCCGTCCCCGCGGAAGAACCTAGAGTTGCCATTGGCAGGTGAGACCTTCAATATGGGGATGTTACTCTTGAGCTCGGAGGAAAGGGAGAAGAACACGTTCGAAGGGAACAGGGACATATTCTTGGGATCTCTCGAGGATGACGCTTGGCAGGAATTCCTGGGGGAATTCAATCGAGAAGTGGGCAGCGAGACGACGCTGGACAAGTTCAAGAAGGAACTGTGGGACGCAGTAGTGAGATTCGGGGAACCGCTCCTGATAGGAACGGGCCTGGATGAGAAAGCAAGAAAAGAGCTGCTGAACAAGCTAGTGGAGCTGAGGAACGCACGATCGAAGACTAGAAAAGAGAAATGTGAGGACAGCTCTACTCTGAAACAAAAAACTGTGGATAAAATGGTTGATGATATAAAAAGGGATAAGGTTGGGACTAGTAATATGATTAAAAGTACTAATATCCTTAAGGCTCGAGCAGGGGGGAGGCAAGAGTTGGAAGGAGTGGATGGAGAGGTCGAATCAATGATGATAGCCACAACACCCTCGAGCAGAGATGTGAAGACTCGCAAGAGGAAGAGAGAAGTGGAAGGATGGGGTAGTCCTTCAGTGGATGCTGTTTCGGAAGGAAACTTGAGAGAGACGGCGCCCATCGTTTTGGCCCGATGCAAGACGGCGGCATACAAGAACAGCTCGGAGCTCAGGAAACCACTTGAAGTAGAAAAGGAAATAGAGGTTTCCACCAGTTCGACGTCAGAAGAAGACTTCAAGCCTCAGAAGGTAAACGTGAAGAGAGGTTCAACGAACGGACAGGTAGGGGAATTGGAGATCGGCAAAGAATGGATCTCGAAGGCACATCAGGACATGGGCAAACAAGTGACGAGTGATCCATTGGAGAGGAACAAGACGAGGAACACTTCCCGGACGTGGTGGGTGGCCCTCGAAACATTGAAGGAAATGGAGGACTGCTTGAAGAAGTTGGACAGTGGAATAGCTCGCAGGCGACGCAATTGGGCCACCCAGCAAAAAGCCGAGGTTAATAAGATAGAGATGGCAAGTCATCTGAAGAGGTCCTGGCAGAGTTTGTTGAAGGATCATTTTGAAGAGGCGATGAGAACATCCTCATCAGCACCGCCACTAATGGCGAATCCCTTCGTTAGAACTGCGGGACAATTAATGTTCACCTGGAGTCTGGTGGGAATAGAGTTGGAGACATTGACCTCGTATGACAGGCTGAAGTTGGGAAGCAAGAAGCTAGAGGTGTATCAGGCACTGATGCAACACGTGGCCAGGGACAATTCAGGCTTGAGCCTGGCTAGAAGAAAAGATGCCACATGTTTCTTGAGATGGACAATGTCAATGATGTCTGATAGCACCATCCTGGCATGCCACCAGAGAGCAAGTGGAAGTAAAACCATGGAGAGAAGAGTCTCAACGATCATCTTGAACGTATATCAGAGTACAGGAATAGAGAAAGAAGATGGTTCCAGACTATCCTTAGAGAACCATCGAAAGCTGGACGAGGTACGGAGGTTCTCTAATAAGAAGTTCGAGGAAGAACATGATGTTCACCGTAACCTGGTCTCGTCAGAACAGTACTCGAGACTCAGTGAGAAGGGGGAATACCAATATGTGTCTGGAGTGATGGGAATAGCCTACAATCCCTTCTTAGACTCGGAAGCTGGAGGAGCCCACAGAAACCATGAGGTAGCGGAGCTACTGAAGTTTTGGACAGAAAGAATAATGGAAATAGACGCGGTGGAAAAAGAGGGGGCCGAGCCTGGGCCTGATTCTTGAGAAAACACCAGAGGTGATAAGCATACCGCGCTCAAACAAGAGAGTTGAAGTGAACATGGGCGGTGGAAATGGCTTGTTAACCACGAACTTGGGAGTGATATGGAAGCTACTAAGACCCTCCTGGTGTCCACATCCCCATGCAAGTCTAATCGAGGAAACCACAGAGCGAGTGAGGTTAGCACCAACGGAAGATGAAGATCTGGAGAAGTTGAGTGTGCTACATAAGCTAATCACGCCCCAGATGCAAGAGCCAAGCGAAAGGACGAGCGACCCCGGGTCAGCAAAGAAATTGGAGCCGGGTAGCTGTCTGGATTCGACGTGTGGGAACGGAGAGCACATCTGCGATGGACGGTCATGCGTCAGAATACTGTCGTTTCAAAAAGAAGACCTGGTCACTTGGTTCGAAGACATCACAGAAAGGGAGAAAAGTGAAGTGCAAATAATAGCGGAATGTTACGCGAGAACCACGGTGAATATAGCGACAGCTCTCGGATTCTTCTCGAGAATGTGTGGTCTGCAGGCACTGGAGAGACTGGAGTCTGAACATCATTTAGTGACGGCGTTGAGCGTAGAATCATGGCCCGGGGTGTTGCAGGTGACTCAAAAACACATCCGGAGCTGGAAGGTTGGTCTTGAGGCGGAAATGGGATTTCCCATGAGCGAAGCTTATGGCTTGCCATTGAACGCGAAATCGCTGATAGGGTCAATGATGGCCAACTTGTGCGGAAGTCACTACCCGCTACACATGGCGATGGTGGAAGTGTCCAGCCAGAGAATACTGGTGGACAAGGCCTTCTCAGTGCCCAAGTGCGTGAGGTTGGCTCGGATGTCGCATCACTCGCACAAGTTGTTGAGAAAAATCAAAGGGACAGTACCAAAAGAATTGAGAGATGACTTAAGCGAAATCTGGGGAGAATATCTTCTGAAGTTGGAAAGAGAAAACACGAGCGATCACGAGAGACAAAACGTGATCGGGAAACCTGTGGGAAGTACTCCGAACCTGGAAGACAACGACACCATGCACGAGAAAATGATGGAGCTTGAGCCTCTCTTGGAAGCCTCAGGGGAGCGTAATCTCAGGAGCATTGAGATCTCTCATGGGGAATGCCCATGCCACTGTTTGGCACAAACGGTGTGGTATCCAGATCACAAGAACCTTTGCCTGGTGTGGGATGTGGAAGAGATTCGGTCGATCGGACTACCGGATCACCGGCAGAAGGTGACGCTCTTAGTAGTGAGTACGATGTTAGCTCTGAGATGGATAGAAGAGAATATAACGAAGTATCGGGAGGCGACGACGCCAACGGCTGAGTCAATATACGCGATAGACTACAGCAGGAGACTCGAGTTGTTTGAGACTGCGTGCAAAGTATTCGCCATACCGACGGAAGTCAGGCACGTATGGAGTCGCTTGAGGTACTTTCCATGGTTTCGGGCGACACTGACGTCTTGGTTGTACATGACAACGAAAGATCACATGAGAAAACATCAAAAAGAGTATCGACAGTTCCAGGCCGAGATTGGGCCGGAAGCTTTCAAGAGACCCCTGCTAACCCATCGTAATGCGATCACGACAGGATGGAAAAGAGTGGGTAAGATGTCTAGAGACAATACCAAAGCGAGGGAGTCGATACTAGAGGAAGACCTGGCGAAGAACGTGAGCTTGAGCCTGCACAACTCCTTTTGCTTGAACCGAGAAGCTAGGGTGAAGGCACTACCCAACCAAGCAAAGAGATTGCAGGAGCAGAGAGAATGGATGCGATCCTATGAACAGCTGAAGGCTTGGGAGGAGATTGTGATTAGTTCCGATGATGAAGAGGAACTGTTGAGACAGTTTGCCGCATCTAGCACTTCAGGATGCAGTACCTCCAAGGCGAAGAGCACGAGATGAATGGGCAAATCGGATGGATCTTGAGTCTTGAGAGGGAAGGGGGGCTTGAGCGTGGATCCGAGTGAAACTTGGATTCACGAAAAAGAAATTTTAACAAAGCAAATATTGTTACTAATATACTATATTTATTATATAAATCGAAATGCTGCATGACAATTTCCTGATTGAATAGGACAAAAGAGATTTTAAAATGATTGGCTTGAAAAGCGAAAATTCAAGGGTGCAGGTGTATGCAGATTTTGGTTGCTGTTTAGCAATAGTGTGAAAATTTTAAATGGCTGTGAATTTTGGGGTGTAGATAAGCTTAAATCTGCTGCAAACTTCTGTAAATGACCACTGGCACTGTATCTTGAGCAACACTCGGTTTTTCTGGGACTCACTGGCAGAAGACAGCGCGCGATGAGGACATCGATCTCGAGTCCGGGGAGTATGTGCCAGTCGGTCATATTTGGAAGTTTGACCTTGAGAGAAGCAAAAAACACTTGATTTTGGAGTGAAATTTAATTTTTCAAAATTTCGAATGGAACCTGTCATGCACGATTTTCTCGCGAGAACTGAACATCAGAAAAAGAGATCAGAACAATTTCAGAACAATTGAGTCAAAAACGCGGGAAAGTCGCAAGAAAAAGCAGTAGGAAATTGCTATTCGCAATTTCCATCACTATAATAATCGAGAGTAGAACTGTCCCATCTGTGACAGAGACGAGAGCATTCCCTCGAATTGGATTATAACGACTGGAGTATTATTCGGAACTGGACTAGAGTGAACCTTCGGTGGAAAGGTGGACAGCTTGAGTGTCCTAATGGTTCACAAGAAAACTATTGTCTAGAGTATAAACTCGTTCTCATTGTTAAAACTATAAAACATTAGACTCATTTAGTTACGTTATTTAATTCTTGAGTTAGTTACCGACTGGATTATTTCCCACTTCTTGAGCGTGCTACTATGTGAGTACAAATTTAAATTCCTAGAGTGTGTTTTATAATTGTTATGTTGAGGTAAGGCGAGTTTTAGGTTGATCCATCTGAAATGGATCAAAGTTACACTGTCTAATAAAAAGTAACTTAACGGATTGTTCCAACCCGGTTTTTAACGGCGTTCATGTATTTTGGGTATCTAGAGACCTAAGTATGGGGACGTTTCTAATTCTAGAGTGGGGGGATATTTTAGTAGTAGCCTTTAAGCTGTAACGGGTCGTAGTCTCATGTCACAAGCGAACCGAACTGGCTCCGACCGTTCTTGAGGTAGAAAAACACAAGAGATAGTGTCCCTGACCCTTGAGCCAGTGGTTATAGGGCCTATTTTTCTTAAGCCTCATGTGTGACTGCAGTAGACGAATGTTACAGAAGATATAATAAACAAGCGTTACAAGTAAAAAATTTCGTCGAAAGTTATTTTGTCATTTATTGTTCCGAGTACGCAAGCGGCGTTCGCAATCTGTATTGCCAGGGAGATTGTCTGTTTTGAACCAATGTCTTTACAATTATCCCCAAAACCATCCTCTCTGCAAATAATCACTTCATAAACAGAAGTTTTGGTGCTCTGAATAACTCTTTGTTTCGACTTATTAATACATTTTACCACTCAAGAATACGAACTATTTCCCCCAATCTAAACGTTAATTTTAAAGCTAATATGTTTTGTAAAGATGGTATTCATTTTTCTTTTTATGGTAATAAACTTTTCAGTTTATTGCTCGCTCTTGTTTAATGATAAACTTGATAGACAGTTTAATGATAAACTTTTCAGTTTATCATTATTTCACCGGCAATTATTACGATGAAATAATGATTACGTAATAACAGATGTAAGAATGTGATTGGTTAAAAATTTCTAACATGTTCTTTGATCATTTTATTGTAAATAAAAAATTTTATATCCTGACGATGCACAAAATGTGCGAAAACGTTTGAATTAACAATTTTTAAAAATTCTTATTAAATTGTATAAATTCACCATAAATTAATCCTCCTCGCTGCCAAATTATGGCCGACTAAACGTACTGCCATATTTGCAAACGCCACCTCCGAAAAGGAGGCATATGGTTTGTCATTTGCAAAACTTACATCCATGTCTCATGTAGCGGGCTACAGAGCAGCAAATTTTGTTACGATGGGTTCTCCTGCATACAATGCACCCCTAGGAACTTTGCAAAAGAGCCCAACTCCACCAACAGACGAACAAGCACAGCACAACAAGAAACATCACCGGCAACCCTGAAACAAACGTACTGCCCAACGCAACACAATCTTATCCATCAACGCAGCAATAACTACAGCCCCCTTTGACCGCTGGAAACTTATCGACCAAGAACTTGAAATAAAAATAAACGACATAAATGAAAATGTTGTTTACTGGAAACCGCGCCTCATAATTCTAAGCAAGAACAAGCCCGGTTTCCAATTCAAAGAATTACTGAATCAGCAGAAGAAACACCAAATTCTAACGTCGAGATGAAAGCAGCAAGGATTCTCCCACATCTGCTGCTTCCCAAACCTAAATCAGAAACAAACGGATTGAGTTCTAAAACATTAAGCCGCCGCATAAATTGAAAGAAGCAATGCCTATCAGACGAACTTTTCACCGAATAGACAGCTTTCCAAAATAGACATCCAGAACAGAAGAAGTCCGAAGTAAACGAGGAAGTTAAGCAATTCGATAAACTAATGAGTACAGGCACTATATCTGCCGTTATTGCCCGCCTTTTAAACAAAAAAACAAAAGGAGTACTTCCCCTAAACGAAGTCATTGAAGGAAAAACAAACCTTAGTATCCTGAAACAAAAAACACCCTCAAGCCAAAACAGCGAACACTACCTATATAACTGAAGTAAGTGAAGACACAATGCCAAACCACTCCTGTATATTCGAACAAATGAACGCCAAGATAGTTCGAAAATCAACCATGAAAATGCACGGAAGCCACGGTCCCTCAAGTCCAGATGCATGCGAATGGAGAAGGATATTAGCTCACTTCAACCAGGCATCCATTGAGCTTTGCAAAAGAATTGCTAAACTATCCTATACAATAGCAAGTAAAGTTCTCCCCCATGAAAAACTAACGGCGTACAACTCGTGTCGCCTAATACCTCTGGACAAAAATCCAGGGGTACGGCCCAATGGTATAGGCGACGTACTGAGAAGAATAATTGGCAAAACAATCACCCAATCTATAAAATCAGACCGCAAAAACCTTGGAAAGAAATTCCAACTCAATTTAAGCCAGAAGTGAGGTATCGAGTATGCTATCCACAGCTTGCGGAAGGAGTTTGAGAAACCGGAAAGGGATGCCATACTACTTATTGATGCAGAAAATGCCTACGACTCGCTGAATAGAGATATTGCTCTAAAAAATGTTGAAATCTTTTATCCGGCACGACATCATGCACTGGTTAACTCATATAAACATCCCTCAAATCTATATGTCAAAAACACGGTTCTGACATCTACCAAAGGCACAACGCAAGGTGATCCTCTCGCAATGGCTATGTACGGAATTGGGATAATCCCAATGATTGAGCTCCTGCAAAACCAAATGTCACCCAAATATGGTACGCAGATGATGGAAGCGCTGCAGATGATCTTAAGAGTCTCCGCGCATTACCGGACAACCTGGATGTGCACGGAAAGGCTGTCCGATACAATGTGAAGCCTTCCAAGTGTCAACAAATAGAAAAAAAAAACGTCAAGACAGCGCCATAAAAGTATTCGAAGGCACAAATATTACAACGGTAGACGGTTTTAGAGTCCTTGGATCGGTTATAGGAACACCATCAGCAAGCGTTAAATACATGAAAAGCGATATTGAAAAGACAGCTACCCAAATTGAAAAGCTTTCCAAAATAGCTAAAACATCACCACAAAATGCGTATTCTTGCTACACAAAGGGAGTTCAAAATATTTTAACCTTTCAAACCAGAGCAACTCCGGAAGCATTGAAGAAAATGGATGAAATTGAGAAAAAAGTAAGACAGCAGCTACTTCTTAGTATTACTGTTAAAAACTATATAGCCGATGAACATCGCAACTTTTTTGCACTACCACTAAGAATGGGAGGATAAGACTTCCTCAGTAACACGGACTTTTCCAGAAATTATGAGTGGTCACAAGCCACTTCTGATCCGTTAGAAAACAGTGATCCAGGAATAGCAGAAACGGAACAAACTCTGATAAGTAGAAACATCAAAACTGAGAGACAGAACATCACACTCTCAAAAAAGGCTAAAATTATGGAAAATTGCTTATCAGAAAAAAAACTGACGGTAAATCTAGCGTCACAGAAAGGAGCATTAAATTGGCTAAGCGTGCTATCCTTAAAAAATACAATTTTTTTCTCAACAAATCAGAGTTTAAAGATAGAATACATCTGAGATATGGATGGGAACCACCAAACACCCCACATACATGCCCATGTGGACAACCGTTCACACTGACCCACTCTCTACACTGTCCCCCAAAGGTGGATACACTCACCTAAGACATAATGAAATTCGCGATACCTTTGCGACACTCCTGGACCAAGTATGCCATGATAATGAAATAGAGCCGAAACTTCAATCGTTGGAAGGCGAAAGCTTTCACAACAAAACAAGCAATACTGAAAATGACGCTCGACTTGACATCAAGGCAAATGGACTCTGGGGAGGCCGATTCAGCCAAACTTTTTTGACGTGAAAATTTTCAACGCCCATGCTAAATCCCGCCCTAAAATTACATCTGACCCTTACAAATATCATGAGATGGTCAAAACATTAAAACACTAACAAAGAATTCCGTATGTGGAACACAGCAGCTTTGTTCCTCTTGTTTTTGCGTTTACTGGAGGAGCAGCACCAGGCTCTACAAAAACCATCCAGAAACTAGCTGAGAAACTAAACAAGAAATGGAACGAATCAAACTCGGACACAATAAACTTTATAAGAACAAAATTAAGTTTTGCACTTCTGAGGAGTTCAATTCTCTGCCTTAGGGGGTGCAAAAATCTTAAAACACATCAAACATAGACAATTCTATCTGTGCTAAAATCAAGGAGGGTAGATTTTAACTGACAATTCTCTTGATGCATTAATATCGACTTGATTTATTCATAAAATTTTGCCGATGTATTTACATAGCGTTGATACGGCCCTATTCAACCTGTGCACTTACCGTCGCATGAAGGAAGGGCCCATTTTAATTGACTTTTTTTACAATTGAACCGGATACGTGTTACGTTTTTTCAATAAGAACACGCAGCTCGACACAAGAAAAAATAATATACAAATATTGTGTAACGAAAAAAATTTTCGTCGAAAGTTCTTTCGTCATTTGTTTTTCTGAGTACGCCAGCGGCGTTCGCAATCTGTGTTGCCAGGGAGATTCTCTGTTTCAAAAAGCAGCCTGCTCTGGGTTCCTCACTGCATTTGCTTTGGTTCTTGCAAAATTGCTCAAAAAAATTGGTGCTGGGGCCAGCCGCGCCCTGAATCTCAAAAGCTAGGGGTTGAAAAGATACCCATCATGTATTAAATCTTTATGCGTGTCATTTTTTGCTCTTCCGCTTCAGCGGTTGCCGTACTAGCGTTACAAACAGACCCGGCACTAATCCTACTATGGGCTGAGGATTCTACTACCGTTACATCCCACAGGAGCTGCTTGCCAACTGCTTTTTAGGGGCATTCAGGTTTGAATGCCTAGAGAATCTCCCTGCACTTTTGAGGCAAGAAAGGCCATACCGAACATCTTTGGTAGCGTCTTTTCCGCAGATGCATTTATGCCGTTTGCAAGTTTTTGAGCCTAATCGAAAACTTATTGCATTTCTGAGTTGTTGGTTCAACAGTTTAAACCTTAATTTTAGCATGGGACGACGTTCAACCATTGGGAGCCAAATCTATCTGGGAACGCGTTAAATCTTTTCACGTCCGTTGGTTCGAGTCGTAAAATCAAGTCTCCACTTTCGCTGTCAAAAATTGGCTCTGTCCATTTTTTTTTTGGATTTCATTTCGGGAGCCCTTTCACTTTTTCCAAGTTCAAACCACCGTTTAAGCGCATCATCAAAGGTTCCGTCCACTTGCTCCAAACCAAAAAAATTCGCTTAAGGCATTTTTCGCTTCTACTGCTGAGGCTAAGAAAGCGGGTAAAGCTAGTGGACGAGCGGAAGAAACATCCACGCAATCTTTGACTGCTTGTAAAAACGGATTATCATTCATTCTCACTTTAGTGGCCTTGCATAAGTAGTTTTTTTCTAAGTTTGTCGTTGCGTTCCAAAAATTTTTTGGAACGCAAAAAATATAGGAGTTTTGGCATGCTAAAGCATTTTTCAGGAAATAAAAACCACAATGGGCGTCTAGTTTGTCAACGACATCTGAGATTTTTTCATGCTCCTAAATTTGTTTGTCGAGCAATTCTTTCCGAGAAAGTTCGCCGATTGGAGATCTTGATATGGGGAGTTCTTCTTTCGTTTTTTTTTAATGTTTTAGGGCATATTTTTCAAAATTGTGATAAATGTGAACTATATTGTAATCTCGTAGTCGGTCTGAAAAAATAAAGTTTGCTTTTTTCAATGTTCAAGCTTAGGCCGTGCTTTTTTTTCTGATTTCAGAATGTTTTTAAGGTGCCGGAGTACTATCTTAAAGTCATCGGCTAAATTTTTATCATCTAAATACCAGATGATAATTTTCGACTTCAACTGTTTGACTAGTGTCTGAATTGAATCCGCAAAAAGGGTGGGATTCAGGATCGCTTTGCTGAGTTCAGTTTTCTGACATTATGATAGAGCTTCCGTAAAAAAAGTAATCAGGTTTAATATACGCGCCATGGGTGTATTTGTACGATTTGTTGAAATACTCGTCTGTGATTGGTCAATTTTCAGACATACTTGTTTAGAACCAAAAGACTCTAAACAAAATTGTAATTACTATATTCGAGGAAGGAGTGAAACAATATTGACTAATGAGTTTTAATTTTTTAAATGACATCAAAAAGAGTGCGGTTAAACAAAGATTGTTAATTTTGACTTAAACCACTTTAATGGAAAAAAATGATCAGAAATTTTTTTCATTATTTAACATCCAGACGTACTATTATAAAAAAATATGAACAATTGAAGCTTCCAAGCACCAAAATATTGATGAATTCCGAACAAAAAACTGCTTATTTTCAATGGAAAACCCGACAATTTTCCTGTATGGTGTGTACGAATCCTAGCCTATGTTGAAAATAGAAACCTAAATGTAGAATCTGAAAAAGTTAGCGAAGCTAGCGGATATGCTGTTCAGAGGAAGTTGTAACAGGAAATCATAATGCACCTCAATGATGCTTTTTTGCAGATGATCATTGCTCAAAAAAACCGGACTTGATTCGAAATATGGAAATAATTGCAAAAAAAATCATTTGGGCAGATTCGAACCAGCCAAATCATTGTGCTTTGACAAGAATTTCTGGAACACAAAAATAACGGTGAATCGATGATAGAATTTCTAAACAAAGTGGACAACTTTTTGTTCAGACTACAATCTGCAGACAAAAAGATCAGCGACATCCTGAAAATAGCCATAGCTCTTAAAGCATTGCCACAAGAATACGACTCCTTCATAGCTGCAATACAATTCCAGCAGATATCTTATCTACCATTGAAAGAGCGACTGATCAAGGGCTATGCGGACAAGGTATACCCGATGCAACAATTAATGAGACATAAGGGCAAGAAGTTCACGTGGAACAACGCGGCAGAAGAGTCATTCCAGAGAATAAAGAAAGAGCTGTGTGAGGCACCAGTACTGGGTATGCCGACTGAGAAGGGGATGTACGTGCTAGACACGGATGCGTCAGTAGTCGCTATTTCTGGGATTCTCCATCAAGAACAAGAATGGAATGGGAAGACAGTCTTGAGACCAATAGCATACGGGAGCAAGGTCCTAAGTGACACAGAAATGAAGTACGGAGCACCGAAAGCAGAGATGTTCGCGGTGGTCACCTTTGTCGAAAAATACAGAGCATACTTAGGCAGTGAGCCCTTCAAGCTGCGAGTCGACAACCGAGCACTAAGCTGGCTGAAAACGTACTCAATGGACCAGAGCTATATTGGGAGGTGGATAGTTCGCTTGGATGGATACAACATGATAATTGAGCACAGAACACGAGATAAACATCAAAATGCTGACAGCTTGAGTAAGAAGACAGAGTTCTACGAGAGGCAAGAACAAAGAGAGGCGGACAGACCTGAGATCAAAGACGGCTTCTCCTTTATGGACAAAGAAACGTACGACAGTCTTCCACTCACGAGATGGCTGGACAAATCAGGCAAACCGATTGAAGATCATCCCGAATTGCCGAAAGAGCCTCTTGAAAAGACCATCTTGAAGAAAAGCAGAGGGATTCCGATAGGAATAATGCTCAAGTCCAAGATCGTGAGGGAAACACTTAAGGCAAAAGGTTATGATCTCATCCAGGTAGAGGAGGGAACGGTCCGAATAGATGAAGACTTAATGAGGTTGCTTGAGAAACTATCAGATGACAAGCCCGTGATCCAAGGGAAAGGTCAGGAGGCACCGGAACTAACCATACTTCGGAGAGAAGAAACAGTGAACAATACTGACGTCTCAAAAGGAAGCATCACTGATAGCAAGGAAGTTGTGCGATCACTAGTTGAAAAAATCCCCGAAAAAATTCTGGAACAGACAAAAGTCAGGGATAAGAAAGTAACATTCAGAGAAGAAGTTGAACACCTGGGACTAGATCAAGAGTCCGGGGAGTGGTCCAGATTCATGGAAGAAGACGAAACCGGAGAAGGGAAATTGTCCGGGGAGAGTAAAGAGTGGGATGAAGACTCGGATGAGAGCAGCGAAGACCAAGACAGTCTATGCATGATACTGGCGGAAGAGAAGATAAGACAGCACGACAGGGAATTACAGACGGATCCATCTTCAGGGACGTACAATCTGGAAATACAAGAGGTACGAGGTGGTGAAGAGCTCGAGAAAATAGCAGTTTCAAGAAAACCACTAAGGGAACTATCGTGCAACTCAAACGTCAGAACGAATCTGGTACCAGAAGACGACATGAAAATCGTGAAAAGGATGATATGTGTGAAGCTGAGCGATGACATCCACAACCCTGGTGAAATGAATGGACAGATCATGGCGCTAAAGGAGCACGTTAAGGCGAGATACAGGCTGTCTGACCTAATAAGGGCCCAGAAGAATGACAAAATGACAAGTAACCTCTCCAAATGGATCCATTCGGGAGTCAAGGAGAAGGGGGAACTTGAGGAAGACAGCTACAAGATCTTGAGCCAGTTCTACAAAGAAAAGAGAGATTTACTTTATCACACAGCTGAAGGGGTGGTAGCGTGCAAGAGAAGAGATGAGGAAAAAATATTACACAAACACAACCTCATCATACTACCACAATTGTACCAAACGGAGGTGCTTTTCAGATCACACGACCAGATGGGCCACCAGGGGATAGATAAAGTACAACAAAGGATACTTCACAGGTTTGATTGGCCGGGAATGAGAAAAGCTTGCGAGAGATGGGTGAATGCCTGCCTAGCATGCCTTCAAGTAAAAGACCCAAGGAAGATGAAGTTTCCCCTCAAGTCTGTCGAGAGTTCGGAATTCAATGAAGTGGTGCAGATAGACCATCAGAAAATCTGCATGACGGAGTCGGGTTATAACCAAATACTAGTTATAATAGATCACTTCACCAAGTTGGCGGAAGCGGTTCCGTGCCAGACAGCCTCAGCAGAGGAGACATGTGATCACCTGATAACGCATTGGATATCGCGGTATGGTTGTCCAATGACTTTCCAGTCGGACAACGGCAAGGCTTTTGTGGGGGACTTGACAAAAGAATTGATGAAGAGATCACACATTGCTCAAGCACACTCGACGACCTATCATCCACAGACCAATGGGTTGGTAGAAAGACAGAACAGGACACTGGTCAACATGCTCAGGGTGTACTGCTCGAGATACATGACGGACTGGGACAAATACCTGCCACAGGTAGTAGGAGCCTATAATAGTACTCAGCACTCAACGACGGGTATCAGTCCTTTCATGATGTTGACAGGCAGGGAAAGGGCAATGCCTATAACATTCTTCTACCCGGAGTACGAGGGGAAGAGGACGTCACCTCAAGCATACGTGAAGGAAGCGATCAAAAGACAACAAGAGCTAAACGAGCTATGTCGGAGAAACACGGCGCAAGCGCAAATGAGGCAACGCAAGAAATATGACGAAAAGATACTAAGAGCAAAGCCATACGAAGTGGGCCAATACGTGTGGGTCTTCCAAAATGTCATACCGCCCAAGGGAACAAAGAAACTACTCAAGAAATGGAGAGGACCGTTCATGATTACGGAAGTACATCAACAAGGACGGTTCTATCGCTTGAGTACAGGGCGAGCAGCACATTACGAAAATCTGAAGCCTCACGTCCCGTCCCCGGAGGACTGGTGCCTACCAAAAGACATGGAAGGTCTTGAGTACCTGGTGGTGGAACCAGCGTGCGAAGTGAATGAGAAAGGCACTAGAGAGAAAAATGATGGTAATGAGAACTTGAGTTTGGACGACAACGAAAAGATAGAAGTGGAGTCGGATGCAGGTTCATTTGTAGAAGAAGACTGGAACGACCCAGAGCAAAACGAGGTACCGAAGTGGATGGAGCCGGATCGACCAACACCACCGGAAACCAGGACTGGCAATCGTAAACGAACAGGTATGAGGTACAATAGGTACGGGGATGACTTCTTGATCGATAAGATACAGCCAGACAAGTTGGGCGATGAACTACTAAGCGCAGGCGAACTGGAAGCCGAAGAGGAATGGCAGGTCATTGACGATGGTGGACATTATCCGCAGGATGATTACTCGACGCCAGAATTGGAGACGGATCTCGAGCAGAGTGAAATAGAAAGGAGGGAGAACACGAACTTGAGGATTCTAGAGTGGATGCGTGATGTCAAAGACGAGAGCCGCGAAGGACAAAGCATTCAGCAAATCGATGTATCAGCAGCAAATTACATGAAGACAGAGGACCCTCTTTTCGGATGGACAGCAACAGACAGGCCACTGGACATCCCCAAGGACAATTCAGACCCGACTACATCGACGGGGACGTCGATAAATATTTTTGTCCGGGGAGTGGGGGTAGGACTTACCCACACCGAAAATTTGATGATAAAGAAGCTCAAGGAAGTGAGGGAAACAAGCGGATTGGAACTGGAGGAAGAAGAACCAGAGCCTACCATAGGAAGGAATTTCAAAACGAAATTCGAAATACCCAATGAATACTCAGAGAACATCATGATAACGGATAGCGACTTCATCCTGTCAAACAGGACCAGCGCGATCTGCAACACGGCGGACATGAGTTTCAAATCAAGATTGGAGGCTGACTTCAAAAGAGAGTACCAGAACGTAGAGTTTCTGTTCAGACAGAGGCCAGGACTGGGAGGCATAGCAGCGCTTCCACCGTCAGTGGCACAAGTCCCGGGCAAATACCTCTGCTTCCTAGTAACGAGAGTCAACGACAGAAACACAATTGATCCCGAACACGTGATATTGGCACTGACAAGACTACGTGACTTCATGATTGAAAGAGGAATAGTGGAGGTCTCGATGCCGGTGTACGACCCAAACAGGGGCAAACTGAGCTCGAGGGAATTGTACGCTATCCTACATGTGGTCTTTGCAGAAACAGAGATAATGGTGCATCTTCACAAGAAGTACTACTTGAGCATCGCCTGAGTCGGGTACATGGAGGTATCAGGTCGGGTGTGAGGGAGGAGTCTTGAGTTAGGTACTGGGGTGCGGCGCAGGTAAAGGGATCTTAAGATGTGATTGGCATGACAATTGAATTTTAAAAGAAAGAATTGATGGTGCTAAAACATAAAATGAATCTGCATGTTCTTAAGGGAAAATCCAATCGAATTGCTTTAAGTGATATGAGAATGATAAGATTTTAACCATATGGGTAGAAGGGGGGTCTCTAGGTTAGGGACGTGATATGCTAAGTTTTAATGAGCTTTCTGTTTTCAGATCAAGTTTGAAAAACAAAGTTGAAAATCCAACTACACTCAAGCGAGTAACAGAAAGAGAGAATCTTGATTGAACACGCGATAATCCGAATCTACAGCAAGTACTTGCAGGAGAACATTTCTAGGTAATTCTTGAGTTGGTAAGGTAATTCTTGAGCTGGTAAGGTAATTCTTGAGCTGGTTAACATCTACCTACATACATCCCGAAGTTACAAAGAATCAGGTTGGCAACCCCGGCACAGTTGAAGGTGGTAGACAAGCTACTCAATCCGGGAGGAACGGGATTGCCAGATGCCGCTTACGAAGGCTCGAAATTGGCGGAAGATCCCAGGTACGGGAAGCCCCGTGGGAGTACCCAGCTGGCCAAAACCCTGGCAGTATATGATAGAGCAGACCCAGCTGCTGCGAGAGTAGTCATTGTGGCGGGATCAGACTTCGAAGGAACGTCTCCCAAGTTGTTCTGGCCGGAGACTTTGATATACTTTTTGCCAGGAGCTGAATTGAATCAGATGTTAACTCTGGTAGTGGCAATAAAGTCGGAGATGCCCTGTGAACCTGAACTGCTATTGTTTGCAGGGATGAATGATCACCTGCACGCGATGGGACTTCTTGAGCAACTAAAGGGCGATGAAATTCCGACATCGAGGAAGATATGGGAAGCCATTCAAGCGTTGTTTGCGGCGATGAATGAAGTGCAAGAGAATGTTGTCTCGAGATTCGGGTCCAAGACGAAGGTGGTGTTTACCACATCCCCTGGATACGCGAATATGCCACCCGCCCTACAGTTCGTGTACGCGGTCTTGATCCTGATAGCAGAAGGGAGTGAATGGCGGATTCTAATGGCAGCCCCCAATCGGGAGTTGGAGCCATCGAGCCTGAGACTTCGCAAGTCAGAATTGGCGGCGGCATGGGCGGATATATCTCATGCACTGAGGGGCTTTTATGGACTAGCCGACATCCTGATCGTATTAGACGAGGTGCTCTTGCTAGAGATATCGAACTTTGCCAGGCAGCTCAAGTTCAGCCCAGTCATCGGGGACGATCACCCGGCGATAAGCAAATTAACGGCCAGCCTGTGGTTTCGGAGTATGGATGTAAAGATCACGAACTCCACCAGCAAGTCTAGAGGTCCCAGTAACGAGAGAAGAAATGTGGCCGAGACGGAAAAGCAATTAGGATCGTTGAAATATCGTTTGACTCAAGAGAATGGCTGGTGGCCATTTTTGACACCAAGGTTGGAGAACGCCACGAATAAGACAAGGGAGGAAGCACCACTCCTCGTGAAGCAAGTCTGGAGTTTCCTAGAGAAGCAACTGGAGCTGGCCGAGGTAAGAGACATGACGGTGGCTAGATTTGTCTCGGCCGCCAATGAAGTGACAATCGCAGGGTTCTGGAGAGAGCACGCCAAAGGCGAATTGAAGACTCGGAGGTATTACGAGATTCTCAAGTTCTTGAGTCCTTGCTGGGAGAAGGAATTCTTGGCAGGAGTATTCGGTACCACGGCGACTATCTTTGGAGCCTTCGTGCAGGAGATACTGGGCATGCCCATCAGCCTGCTCTTGGCCCTGTATTTGGTCTATCCCAGATACTTGTTCAACATGGGTCCAGCATACATGTTTAGTCGGGGAGTGGAGACACTTCGAGTTGATGGGTACCTGGCACTAGTGCTCTTGACCCATGGGGAATTGGTGTCGTTTCATCGGTTAATGGAATATGGAGAACCTCTGTCTATGGGGAGAGTCCACACGAGCATTGAAACCAGCTCCTACAAGTGTGCCGCAGGGTTGAAGACACTGCTGGTGCAATACCTCATGATGCAGAATCGATACATGACGGGTGAAGATGAGAACCCAACCTCGAGAGAAGAATGGGAGAAGGCGAACAGAGGGATGCCTCTGTTGACGGACCTGTGCCTGGCAATGAGGTCGGACCCAATGGGGATAATCCGAGGTCTAGAGGAGGTGGTGACCTGCATCTATGGTCAAGCAGTGACGTACGCGTTTCCAGATCCCCTGGTGATAACGTATCGTCACTCGGTGACGCACTTGAGTCTCATCAGCGTACTGGATGGTACAGCGCTGAATTGGTGTCAGCAGGAGGTGCTCAGGGCGCGTATGAGCAACACGGTACTCTTCGGAAAAGTGAAAGATGCCGAGATGATGGTGTGCAACTTCAGGGGACAAATGCAATGTAGAATGGGAGGCAAGCGAGAGGGCCCCATTGAAATGTATCCAAAGTTTTGGAACCTAAACCCATTGACGGCCGACGGACGAGAAGTCTTGAGAATCCCCGCCTGGAAGGAGTGCTTTGCACTAGTCAAGAGGGAGCTGGAGGCCATAATGGAGAAAGAAATCCTACCAGCCACCATGCCTGAGTTCCCGACAGTCAGGAGGATGACCTTGGGAATGAATAGTCCCTTGGTGGTTCCCTCCATAATGGCGAAGATGATGACGGAGGAAACGCAGAGGCATTTCACGGATGGCTGGGATCCCCTGTTCATCGGCTACACGGCGGCAGTCTACTTCCACATCAGCGAGATGAAGGTAAATTCGTGGACGACGCAAGCGAAAAGAGTAGAGGTTCGCAGCCCCCTGGATATGAAGTGCGGAAAGTCTTGAGGACTCTTGAGAAGGAAGGACTTGAGAATATGCTACCCATATGGGATGATGGCAGGATGATCGTGATGGAGGGGCACGTCGCATTGGTGGACGAAATGAAATTTGCCACGAGAAAATACAAGGCACCCTATGGCTTGGAACAAGTAGAAGTGACACAGGAGGGAACAGAACTAGATGCAGCAGGTCAACTGCATGTAGCCCTGACGGAATATAAAAAGCTGGATCCTACGACACCGTCACCACTGTCTGTAGACACGCCTGGAGACAAGAGGAGTGGACCTGTTGAGGATCGATTCAAAAAAATTCTCGAGAGAAGAAGAAATGAATCAGAGGAAGAGAGTATGGATGAAACTCTCAGTGAAGCTGGAGAAGACATGGAGGTGGGGAATACGCCTGAACCAGGGCCATCAGGGGAGGAACTCACCACTCAAGAGCTGTTGAAAGACTTGAGCGAAGAGAATTGGGCAGATACTGCCACCCCACCTCTGAACCCGTCCCCGCGGAAGAACCTAGAGTTGCCATTGGCAGGTGAGACCTTCAATATGGGGATGTTACTCTTGAGCTCGGAGGAAAGGGAGAAGAACACGTTCGAAGGGAACAGGGACATATTCTTGGGATCTCTCGAGGATGACGCTTGGCAGGAATTCCTGGGGGAATTCAATCGAGAAGTGGGCAGCGAGACGACGCTGGACAAGTTCAAGAAGGAACTGTGGGACGCAGTAGTGAGATTCGGGGAACCGCTCCTGATAGGAACGGGCCTGGATGAGAAAGCAAGAAAAGAGCTGCTGAACAAGCTAGTGGAGCTGAGGAACGCACGATCGAAGACTAGAAAAGAGAAATGTGAGGACAGCTCTACTCTGAAACAAAAAACTGTGGATAAAATGGTTGATGATATAAAAAGGGATAAGGTTGGGACTAGTAATATGATTAAAAGTACTAATATCCTTAAGGCTCGAGCAGGGGGGAGGCAAGAGTTGGAAGGAGTGGATGGAGAGGTCGAATCAATGATGATAGCCACAACACCCTCGAGCAGAGATGTGAAGACTCGCAAGAGGAAGAGAGAAGTGGAAGGATGGGGTAGTCCTTCAGTGGATGCTGTTTCGGAAGGAAACTTGAGAGAGACGGCGCCCATCGTTTTGGCCCGATGCAAGACGGCGGCATACAAGAACAGCTCGGAGCTCAGGAAACCACTTGAAGTAGAAAAGGAAATAGAGGTTTCCACCAGTTCGACGTCAGAAGAAGACTTCAAGCCTCAGAAGGTAAACGTGAAGAGAGGTTCAACGAACGGACAGGTAGGGGAAGTGGAGATCGGCAAAGAATGGATCTCGAAGGCACATCAGGACATGGGCAAACAAGTGACGAGTGATCCATTGGAGAGGAACAAGACGAGGAACACTTCCCGGACGTGGTGGGTGGCCCTCGAAACATTGAAGGAAATGGAGGACTGCTTGAAGAAGTTGGACAGTGGAATAGCTCGCAGGCGACGCAATTGGGCCACCCAGCAAAAAGCCGAGGTTAATAAGATAGAGATGGCAAGTCATCTGAAGAGGTCCTGGCAGAGTTTGTTGAAGGATCATTTTGAAGAGGCGATGAGAACATTCTCATCAGCACCGCCACTAATGGCGAATCCCTTCGTTAGAACTGCGGGACAATTAATGTTCACCTGGAGTCTGGTGGGAATAGAGTTGGAGACATTGACCTCGTATGACAGGCTGAAGTTGGGAAGCAAGAAGCTAGAGGTGTATCAGGCACTGATGCAACACGTGGCCAGGGACAATTCAGGCTTGAGCCTGGCTAGAAGAAAAGATGCCACATGTTTCTTGAGATGGACAATGTCAATGATGTCTGATAGCACCATCCTGGCATGCCACCAGAGAGCAAGTGGAAGTAAAACCATGGAGAGAAGAGTCTCAACGATCATCTTGAACGTATATCAGAGTACAGGAATAGAGAAAGAAGATGGTTCCAGACTATCCTTAGAGAACCATCGAAAGCTGGACGAGGTACGGAGGTTCTCTAATAAGAAGTTCGAGGAAGAACATGATGTTCACCGTAACCTGGCCTCGTCAGAACAGTACTCGAGACTCAGTGAGAAGGGGGAATACCAATATGTGTCTGGAGTGATGGGAATAGCCTACAATCCCTTCTTAGACTCGGAAGCTGGAGGAGCCCACAGAAACCATGAGGTAGCGGAGCTACTGAAGTTTTGGACAGAAAGAATAATGGAAATAGACGCGGTGGAAAAAGAGGGGCCGAGCCTGGGCCTGATTCTTGAGAAAACACCAGAGGTGATAAGCATACCGCGCTCAAACAAGAGAGTTGAAGTGAACATGGGCGGTGGAAATGGCTTGTTAACCACGAACTTGGGAGTGATATGGAAGCTACTAAGACCCTCCTGGTGTCCACATCCCCATGCAAGTCTAATCGAGGAAACCACAGAGCGAGTGAGGTTAGCACCAACGGAAGATGAAGATCTGGCGAAGTTGAGTGTGCTACATAAGCTAATCACGCCCCAGATGCAAGAGCCAAGCGAAAGGACGAGCGACCCCGGGTCAGCAAAGAAATTGGAGCCGGGTAGCTGTCTGGATTCGACGTGTGGGAACGGAGAGCACATCTGCGATGGACGGTCATGCGTCAGAATACTGTCGTTTCAAAAAGAAGACCTGGTCACTTGGTTCGAAGACATCACAGAAAGGGAGAAAAGTGAAGTGCAGATAATAGCGGAATGTTACGCGAGAACCACGGTGAATATAGCGACAGCTCTCGGATTCTTCTCGAGAATGTGTGGTCTGCAGGCACTGGAGAGACTGGAGTCTGAACATCATTTAGTGACGGCGTTGAGCGTAGAATCATGGCCCGGGGTGTTGCAGGTGACTCAAAAACACATCCGGAGCTGGAAGGTTGGTCTTGAGGCGGAAATGGGATTTCCCATGAGCGAAGCTTATGGCTTGCCATTGAACGCGAAATCGCTGATAGGGTCAATGATGGCCAACTTGTGCGGAAGTCACTACCCGCTACACATGGCGATGGTGGAAGTGTCCAGCCAGAGAATACTGGTGGACAAGGCCTTCTCAGTGCCCAAGTGCGTGAGGTTGGCTCGGATGTCGCATCACTCGCATAAGTTGTTGAGAAAAATCAAAGGGACAGTACCAAAAGAATTGAGAGATGACTTAAGCGAAATCTGGGGAGAAGATCTTCTGAAGTTGGAAAGAGAAAACACGAGCGATCACGAGAGACAAAACGTGATCGGGAGACCTGTGGGAAGTACTCCGAACCTGGAAGACAACGACACGATGCACGAGAAAATGATGGAGCTTGAGCCTCTCTTGGAAGCCTCAGGGGAGCGTAATCTCAGGAGCATTGGGATCTCTCATGGGGAATGCCCATGCCACTGTTTGGCACAAACGGTGTGGTATCCAGATCACAAGAACCTTTGCCTGGTGTGGGATGTGGAAGAGATTCGGTCGATCGGACTACCGGATCACCGGCAGAAGGTGACGCTCTTAGTAGTGAGTACGATGTTAGCTCTGAGATGGATAGAAGAGAATATAACGAAGTATCGGGAGGCGACGACGCCAACGGCTGAGTCAATATACGCGATAGACTACAGCAGGAGACTCGAGTTGTTTGAGACTGCGTGCAAAGTATTCGCCATACCGACGGAAGTCAGGCACGTATGGAGTCGCTTGAGGTACTTTCCATGGTTTCGGGCGACACTGACGTCTTGGTTGTACATGACAACGAAAGATCACATGAGAAAACATCAAAAAGAGTATCGACAGTTCCAGGCCGAGATTGGGCCGGAAGCTTTCAAGAGACCCCTGCTAACCCATCGTAATGCGATCACGACAGGATGGAAAAGAGTGGGTAAGATGTCTAGAGACAATACCAAAGCGAGGGAGTCGATACTAGAGGAAGACCTGGCGAAGAACGTGAGCTTGAGCCTGCACAACTCCTTTTGCTTGAACCGAGAAGCTAGGGTGAAGGCACTACCCAACCAAGCAAAGAGATTGCAGGAGCAGAGAGAATGGATGCGATCCTATGAACAGCTGAAGGCTTGGGAGGAGATTGTGATTAGTTCCGATGATGAAGAGGAACTGTTGAGACAGTTTGCCGCATCTAGCACTTCAGGATGCAGTACCTCCAAGGCGAAGAGCACGAGATGAATGGGCAAATCGGATGGATCTTGAGTCTTGAGAGGGAAGGGGGGCTTGAGCGTGGATCCGAGTGAAACTTGGATTCACGAAAAAGAAATTTTAACAAAGCAAATATTGTTACTAATATACTATATTTATTATATAAATCGAAGTGCTGCATGACAATTTCCTGATTGAATAGGACAAAAGAGATTTTAAAATGATTGGCTTGAAAAGCGAAAATTCAAGGGTGCAGGTGTATGCAGATTTTGGTTGCTGTTTAGCAATAGTGTGAAAATTTTAAATGGCTGTGAATTTTGGGGTGTAGATAAGCTTAAATCTGCTGCAAACTTCTGTAAATGACCACTGGCACTGTATCTTGAGCAACACTCGGTTTTTTTGGGACTCACTGGTAGAAGACAGCGCGCGATGAGGACATCGATCTCGAGTCCGGGGAGTATGTGCCAGTCGGTCATATTTGGAAGTTTGACCTTGAGAGAAGCAAAAAACACTTGATTTTGGAGTGAAATTTAATTTTTCAAAATTTCGAATGGAACCTGTCATGCACGATTTTCTCGCGAGAACTGAAAATCAGAAAAAGAGATCAGAACAATTTCAGAACAATTGAGTCAAAAACGCGGGAAAGTCGCAAGAAAAAGCAGTAGGAAATTGCTATTCGCAATTTCCATCACTATAATAATCGAGAGTAGAGCTGTCCCATCTGTGACAGAGACGAGAGCATTCCCTCGAATTGGATTATAACGACTGGAGTATTATTCGGAACTGGACTAGAGTGAACCTTCGGTGGAAAGGTGGACAGCTTGAGTGTCCTAATGGTTCACAAGAAAACTATTGTCTAGAGTATAAACTCGTTCTCATTGTTAAAACTATAAAACATTTAGTTACGTTATTTAGTTACGTTATTTAATTCTTGAGTTAGTTACCGACTGGATTATTTCCCACTTCTTGAGCGTGCTACTATGTGAGTACAAATTTAAATTCCTAGAGTGTGTTTTATAATTGTTATGTTGAGGTAAGGCGAGTTTTAGGTTGATCCATCTGAAATGGATCAAAGTTACACTGTCTAATAAAAAGTAACTTAACGGATTGTTCCAACCCGGTTTTTAACGGCGTTCATGTATTTTGGGTATCTAGAGACCTAAGTATGGGGACGTTTCTAATTCTAGAGTGGGGGGATATTTTAGTAGTAGCCTTTAAGCTGTAACGGGTCGTAGTCTCATGTCACAAGCGAACCGAACTGGCTCCGACCGTTCTTGAGGTAGAAAAACACAAGAGATAGTGTCCCTGACCCTTGAGCCAGTGGTTATAGGGCCTATTTTTCTTAAGCCTCATGTGTGACTGCAGTAGACGAATGTTACAGAGGTTACAGTCAGGAGTCCCTTCATCACATATTCCAGTCAAAATCCTTCGTATTTTCTGGATATGGAAGTGATAATTATAAAAAGGAGATAATAAGTGATGATGTCTTTACAATTGAACCAATGTCTTTACAATTATCCCCAAAACCATCCTCTCTGCAAATAATCACTTCATAAACAGAAGTTTTGGTGCTCTGAATAACTCTTTGTTTCGACTTATTAATACATTTTACCACTCAAGAATACGAACTATTTCCCCCAATCTAAACGTTAATTTTAAAGCTAATATGTTTTGTAAAGATGGTATTCATTTTTCTTTTTATGGTAATAAACTTTTCAGTTTATTGCTCGCTCTTGTTTAATGATAAACTTGATAGACAGTTTAATGATAAACTTTTCAGTTTATCATTATTTCACCGGCAATTATTACGATGAAATAATGATTACGTAATAACAGATGTAAGAATGTGATTGGTTAAAAATTTCTAACATGTTCTTTGATCATTTTATTGTAAATAAAAAATTTTATATCCTGACGATGCACAAAATGTGCGAAAACGTTTGAATTAACAATTTTTAAAAATTCTTATTAAATTGTATAAATTCACCATAAATTAATCCTCCTCGCTGCCAAATTATGGCCGACTAAACGTACTGCCATATTTGCAAACGCCACCTCCGAAAAGGAGGCATATGGTTTGTCATTTGCAAAACTTACATCCATGTCTCATGTAGCGGGCTACAGAGCAGCAAATTTTGTTACGATGGGTTCTCCTGCATACAATGCACCCCTAGGAACTTTGCAAAAGAGCCCAACTCCACCAACAGACGAACAAGCACAGCACAACAAGAAACATCACCGGCAACCCTGAAACAAACGTACTGCCCAACGCAACACAATCTTATCCATCAACCCAGCAATAACTACAGCCCCCTTCGACCGCTGGAAACTTATCGACCAAGAACTTGAAATAAAAATAAACGACATAAATGAAAATGTTGTTTACTGGAAACCGCGCCTCATAATTCTAAGCAAGAACAAGCCCGGTTTCCAATTCAAAGAATTACTGAATCAGCAGAAGAAACACCAAATTCTAACGTCGAGATGAAAGCAGCAAGGATTCTCCCACATCTGCTGCTTCCCAAACCTAAATCAGAAACAAACGGATTGAGTTCTAAAACATTAAGCCGCCGCATAAATTGAAAGAAGCAATGCCTATCAGACGAACTTTTCACCGAATAGACAGCTTTCCAAAATAGACATCCAGAACAGAAGAAGTCCGAAGTAAACGAGGAAGTTAAGCAATTCGATAAACTAATGAGTACAGGCACTATATCTGCCGTTATTGCCCGCCTTTTAAACAAAAAAACAAAAGGAGTACTTCCCCTAAACGAAGTCATTGAAGGAAAAACAAACCTTAGTATCCTGAAACAAAAAACACCCTCAAGCCAAAACAGCGAACACTACCTATATAACTGAAGTAAGTGAAGACACAATGCCAAACCACTCCTGTATATTCGAACAAATGAACGCCAAGATAGTTCGAAAATCAACCATGAAAATGCACGGAAGCCACGGTCCCTCAAGTCCAGATGCATGCGAATGGAGAAGGATATTAGCTCACTTCAACCAGGCATCCATTGAGCTTTGCAAAAGAATTGCTAAACTATCCTATACAATAGCAAGTAAAGTTCTCCCCCATGAAAAACTAACGGCGTACAACTCGTGTCGCCTAATACCTCTGGACAAAAATCCAGGGGTACGGCCCAATGGTATAGGCGACGTACTGAGAAGAATAATTGGCAAAACAATCACCCAATCTATAAAATCAGACCGCAAAAACCTTGGAAAGAAATTCCAACTCAATTTAAGCCAGAAGTGAGGTATCGAGTATGCTATCCACAGCTTGCGGAAGGAGTTTGAGAAACCGGAAAGGGATGCCATACTACTTATTGATGCAGAAAATGCCTACGACTCGCTGAATAGAGATATTGCTCTAAAAAATGTTGAAATCTTTTATCCGGCACGACATCATGCACTGGTTAACTCATATAAACATCCCTCAAATCTATATGTCAAAAACACGGTTCTGACATCTACCAAAGGCACAACGCAAGGTGATCCTCTCGCAATGGCTATGTACGGAATTGGGATAATCCCAATGATTGAGCTCCTGCAAAACCAAATGTCACCCAAATATGGTACGCAGATGATGGAAGCGCTGCAGATGATCTTAAGAGTCTCCGCGCATTACCGGACAACCTGGATGTGCACGGAAAGGCTGTCCGATACAATGTGAAGCCTTCCAAGTGTCAACAAATAGAAAAAAAAAACGTCAAGACAGCGCCATAAAAGTATTCGAAGGCACAAATATTACAACGGTAGACGGTTTTAGAGTCCTTGGATCGGTTATAGGAACACCATCAGCAAGCGTTAAATACATGAAAAGCGATATTGAAAAGACAGCTACCCAAATTGAAAAGCTTTCCAAAATAGCTAAAACATCACCACAAAATGCGTATTCTTGCTACACAAAGGGAGTTCAAAATATTTTAACCTTTCAAACCAGAGCAACTCCGGAAGCATTGAAGAAAATGGATGAAATTGAGAAAAAAGTAAGACAGCAGCTACTTCTTAGTATTACTGTTAAAAACTATATAGCCGATGAACATCGCAACTTTTTTGCACTACCACTAAGAATGGGAGGATAAGACTTCCTCAGTAACACGGACTTTTCCAGAAATTATGAGTGGTCACAAGCCACTTCTGATCCGTTAGAAAACAGTGATCCAGAAATAGCAGAAACGGAACAAACTCTGATAAGTAGAAACATCAAAACTGAGAGACAGAACATCACACTCTCAAAAAAGGCTAAAATTATGGAAAATTGCTTATCAGAAAAAAAACTGACGGTAAATCTAGCGTCACAGAAAGGAGCATTAAATTGGCTAAGCGTGCTATCCTTAAAAAATACAATTTTTTTCTCAACAAATCAGAGTTTAAAGATAGAATACATCTGAGATATGGATGGGAACCACCAAACACCCCACATACATGCCCATGTGGACAACCGTTCACACTGACCCACTCTCTACACTGTCCCCCAAAGGTGGATACACTCACCTAAGACATAATGAAATTCGCGATACCTTTGCGACACTCCTGGACCAAGTATGCCATGATAATGAAATAGAGCCGAAACTTCAATCGTTGGAAGGCGAAAGCTTTCACAACAAAACAAGCAATACTGAAAATGACGCTCGACTTGACATCAAGGCAAATGGACTCTGGGGAGGCCGATTCAGCCAAACTTTTTTGACGTGAAAATTTTCAACGCCCATGCTAAATCCCGCCCTAAAATTACATCTGACCCTTACAAATATCATGAGATGGTCAAAACATTAAAACACTAACAAAGAATTCCGTATGTGGAACACAGCAGCTTTGTTCCTCTTGTTTTTGCGTTTACTGGAGGAGCAGCACCAGGCTCTACAAAAACCATCCAGAAACTAGCTGAGAAACTAAACAAGAAATGGAACGAATCAAACTCGGACACAATAAACTTTATAAGAACAAAATTAAGTTTTGCACTTCTGAGGAGTTCAATTCTCTGCCTTAGGGGGTGCAAAAATCTTAAAACACATCAAACATAGACAATTCTATCTGTGCTAAAATCAAGGAGGGTAGATTTTAACTGACAATTCTCTTGATGCATTAATATCGACTTGATTTATTCATAAAATTTTGCCGATGTATTTACATAGCGTTGATACGGCCCTATTCAACCTGTGCACTTACCGTCGCATGAAGGAAGGGCCCATTTTAATTGACTTTTTTTACAATTGAACCGGATACGTGTTACGTTTTTTCAATAAGAACACGCAGCTCGACACAAGAAAAAATAATATACAAATATTGTGTAACGAAAAAAATTTTCGTCGAAAGTTCTTTCGTCATTTGTTTTTCTGAGTACGCCAGCGGCGTTCGCAATCTGTGTTGCCAGGGAGATTCTCTGTTTCAAAAAGCAGCCTGCTCTGGGTTCCTCACTGCATTTGCTTTGGTTCTTGCAAAATTGCTCAAAAAAATTGGTGCTGGGGCCAGCCGCGCCCTGAATCTCAAAAGCTAGGGGTTGAAAAGATACCCATCATGTATTAAATCTTTATGCGTGTCATTTTTTGCTCTTCCGCTTCAGCGGTTGCCGTACTAGCGTTACAAACAGACCCGGCACTAATCCTACTATGGGCTGAGGATTCTACTACCGTTACATCCCACAGGAGCTGCTTGCCAACTGCTTTTTAGGGGCATTCAGGTTTGAATGCCTAGAGAATCTCCCTGCACTTTTGAGGCAAGAAAGGCCATACCGAACATCTTCGGTAGCGTCTTTTCCGCAGATGCATTTATGCCGTTTGCAAGTTTTTGAGCCTAATCGAAAACTTATTGCATTTCTGAGTTGTTGGTTCAACAGTTTAAACCTTAATTTTAGCATGGGACGACGTTCAACCATTGGGAGCCAAATCTATCTGGGAACGCGTTAAATCTTTTCACGTCCGTTGGTTCGAGTCGTAAAATCAAGTCTCCACTTTCGCTGTCAAAAATTGGCTCTGTCCATTTTTTTTTTGGATTTCATTTCGGGAGCCCTTTCACTTTTTCCAAGTTCAAACCACCGTTTAAGCGCATCATCAAAGGTTCCGTCCACTTGCTCCAAACCAAAAAAATTCGCTTAAGGCATTTTTCGCTTCTACTGCTGAGGCTAAGAAAGCGGGTAAAGCTAGTGGACGAGCGGAAGAAACATCCACGCAACCTTTGACTGCTTGTAAAAACTGATTATCATTCATTCTCACTTTAGTGGCCTTGCATAAGTAGTTTTTTTCTAAGTTTGTCGTTGCGTTCCAAAAATTTTTTGGAACGCAAAAAATATAGGAGTTTTGGCATGCTAAAGCATTTTTCAGGAAATAAAAACCACAATGGGCGTCTAGTTTGTCAACGACATCTGAGATTTTTTCATGCTCCTAAATTTGTTTGTCGAGCAATTCTTTCCGAGAAAGTTCGCCGATTGGAGATCTTGATATGGGGAGTTCTTCTTTCGTTTTTTTTAATGTTTTAGGGCATATTTTTCAAAATTGTGATAAATGTGAACTATATTGTAATCTCGTAGTCGGTCTGAAAAAATAAAGTTTGCTTTTTTCAATGTTCAAGCTTAGGCCGTGCTTTTTTTTCTGATTTCAGAATGTTTTTAAGGTGCCGGAGTACTATCTTAAAGTCATCGGCTAAATTTTTATCATCTAAAAACCAGATGATAATTTTCGACTTCAACTGTTTGACTAGTGTCTGAATTGAATCCGCAAAAAGGGTGGGATTCAGGATCGCTTTGCTGAGTTCAGTTTTCTGACATTATGATAGAGCTTCCGTAAAAAAAGTAATCAGGTTTAATATACGCGCCATGGGTGTATTTGTACGATTTGTTGAAATACTCGTCTGTGATTGGTCAATTTTCAGACATACTTGTTTAGAACCAAAAGACTCTAAACAAAATTGTAATTACTATATTCGAGGAAGGAGTGAAACAATATTGACTAATGAGTTTTAATTTTTTAAATGACATCAAAAAGAGTGCGGTTAAACAAAGATTGTTAATTTTGACTTAAACCACTTTAATGGAAAAAAATGATCAGAAATTTTTTTCATTATTTGACATCCAGACGTACTATTATAAAAAAAATATGAACAATTGAAGCTTCCAAGCACCAAAATATTGATGAATTCCGAACAAAAAACTGCTTATTTTCAATGGAAAACCCGACAATTTTCCTGTATGGTGTGTACGAATCCTAGCCTATGTTGAAAATAGAAACCTAAATGTAGAATCTGAAAAAGTTAGCGAAGCTAGCGGATATGCTGTTCAGAGGAAGTTGTAACAGGAAATCATAATGCACCTCAATGATGCTTTTTTGCAGATGATCATTGCTCAAAAAAACCGGACTTGATTCGAAATATGGAAATAATTGCAAAAAAAATCATTTGGGCAGATTCGAACCAGCCAAATCATTGTGCTTTGACAAGAATTTCTGGAACACAAAAATAACGGTGAATCGATGATAGAATTTCTAAACAAAGTGGACAACTTTTTGTTCAGACTACAATCTGCAGACAAAAAGATCAGCGACATCCTGAAAATAGCCATAGCTCTTAAAGCATTGCCACAAGAATACGACTCCTTCATAGCTGCAATACAATTCCAGCAGATATCTTATCTACCATTGAAAGAGCGACTGATTGAACAGTCACTTGGGGGAGCTCAAATAAACAAGATACAAATTCTACGTCCATTGCGGCTTCAGCGAATCATAGAACTGGCCGAGGACGATACTATGGAGGAACTGAACAAGGAAACAAAAAACCTTGTACTGTACAAAGTGTGGACGTAAAAATCACACTGCTGACAGGTGCTATGCAAAGCAGCATGTAAGCAAGCAAAATTCGAGCAACCGTTAAGAAGGTTTCTTTGAGTTTGCACTAACTGCAACTACAAATGGGTCAGTGGATATTGTGATAGACTGTGGATGCACGAACCATATCATTCCAGACAAATCAATGTTCAAGACGCTTGCCGTGCTGGAAGGGAACGGAAGTGCGATGTTTATAACTAATGGGGATGGGACGCAACAGCAAATTCATGGTGTTGGAGAAGTTTGCCTCCCATTCTACGATCATAAAAAAGCTGAGTACACGTTTAATCTCCAGCGCGCATTGTATGTGCCGAGCTTCAAATTTTATTTCATATCAGTTTCACTTCTAGTTAAGCAAGAAAACACAGTAATTTTTAACCAAAATCCGCATATACGCGTGGGACAACAGAAAGCTTATTTTATTGAAAGAGATGGTCTTTTTTGGATTAAACATAGCGCAAAATAGCCGAATATGTCGGCATTGTCTATTGCAAAGTGGCATGCAAAGTTTTTACATAGAAATTGTGAAACATTGCTGAAAACTGCAAATCAAGCAGTAAAAGGCATGGTTATTCCGGTTCATTTGCATGCGATAAGTGTACTACGTGTTCAGAATGTAGGATATCTACGTCTGAAATCTCTAAAAACCCTTAAGTTAGGGCAATACAACAGTTTGAACTACTCCACAGTGACGTTTGTGGACCTTTTCGGAATCATTGCATGGAAACAAATTAGCAATATCTTTTATTGATAATTTTTCAAGATATGCAACGGTATATTTTATGGCCTCTAAAGGCCTTTCGTTAGCGTACACATTTTTCTTAATACGGTGGTCCAATCATGTGATGTAACTGGATTTACACTCAGGTCAGATATTTCAGGCAAATTTTAGAATTTTTGCAAGAATAACAGCATTGCACAGCAATTTACACGTCCTTATTCTCCTCATCAAAATTGTATAGCCGAGCGCTCTTGGCGAACGCTTTTTGACAATGCACGGGCTCTTTTATTATCGTCAAAACTGCCAAAATCTGTTTGGGTAGGGATAGATGATACTGTAGTATACACAAGGAATCGTGTACCAAAATCTGCTATTAATGATGATAAAACACAATGATGATTTTTTTTGGAAAGCAGCCCAGTGTTTATCACTTAAAAGTTTTTGGTTGCTTATGTAGATCAAAAATTGAAACCCAACAGCGCAAGTTGTTACCCAAGGGCAAAAAGTCAGTTTTTACTGTTTATGACGGTTCAAGTCCTGCATATATTTTATGATTTTCTGAAAAAGAATTTTTATCACTCCCGAGATGTGACATTTCACGAAGAGCAATTCCCAGGTCTCGATAACGGATCAAGGTCTGCTATTGTTTTTTCATTTTCCGAGCAAGGATCCAGTGAGGGCTGTCACAGATTCAGTGGGGGTCAATAATGCTCAAACAAGTGCAACTGATGCAAAAGAACTATTGCCTTCTATTGAACAGCCGTTATATCGACAGGGGGAGCTACTTCTACAACTATTGATACTTCTCAAAAAGTATCTTCAGCATCTAGTCCTCATAAGGTGCAAATAAAGATTTAAGATACTCCAATCTAATTAAATACACGTGAAAACTACAAAACTCACTATGAATTTGATATATCTGATGCCATTGAGTCTTCTCCTCGCACTCCAACTGCAGACAATCTGCAAAATACTAAATCCTTCCCACCTGATAGTTCGATACATTTTTTACCAAACAGTTTTACATCATCTAAATCAAGAGAAAAACCAGTCAGTGTTGATGAACAGCCTTCTGCTTTGGGACTTGACATTCCTTTAACTAATAGGACTGGTCGGATGATTCGAAGGCCAGCATGGCACTACGATTATGATTTTTCTACTGATGAAAACTGTAATTTTGCAATGACTGCTAGCGTGAATGGCAATGTTCGACTCAATTATGAGGAAGCAATTGGGTCAGCTGATGCTGAAAATTGGCAAGCTGCAAAATGAACTCAATAGTCATGTAGAAAATAAAACCTGGAATCTTGTGGCTTTACCTTCTGGAAAACCATTAACAAAAGGCAAATGGGTTTTTGATGAAAAGCGGGAAAGCGATCGATCAATTGAACAATATAAGGCGCGTTATGTGGCTACGGGGTTTAGTCAAATTTACGGACAAACTTTTACTGATACTTTTTCACCTACCATTACTATGACAGTTATTAGCTCATTATTTGCCATTGCAGCACAACACGGTTTAAAAACGCCACAAATTGTTGTCAAAACAGCTTTTTTGAATCCTACTTTAGTGGATTAAATTTTCATTAGGCAACCTCGTGAGTTTGAGTCTCATGAACGTGATGTATGCAAGCTCATTTATTGTATTTACGGTTTAAAACAAGCGAGTCGAGGTTGGAATCAATTTCTAACAAAATTTTTTTTGGAACTTGGTTACCTCTGTCGACACTTGTTTGTTTTATCATCCTAAGAAGATGAGTTTCATTGCTGTGTATGTTGATGACATGATAACTTTTGATGTTGACAACATTTCAGTACAAGAGTTGATTTCCAATCTTGATAAGCGGATTCGTATTGAAGATAAGGGAGTTCCCGAATGGTTCGTGGGAATAGAAGTTCACGTTAGTGAAAAATTTATAATATTTTCTCAAGAATGATACGTCAAAAAGTTAATCAAA
>NC_087066.1:4315054-4355103 GCF_963678635.1 Symsagittifera roscoffensis
TTTTACGCTCATCTGTTGAAAAGTTTTTCTGGTTGCCAGAATAGTCCAAACTTAAGTTTATATTTTGAATTAGTTAAACTGGGTTCAAAAGAATTAAATTTAAAAAAAATTTGTACGCACTTTAGTTTATTAGAGGATTCCGCAACAAGCGAAAACAGCGAATTGTAACTTTAAAACAATTTGGTTGAGCTCCTCTTGATCAGTTGATTTGATTCCTTAATGCTTTTTGAAAAATTTTTGAACAAAAAAATGATTCTGGAAAAAATGTTTCTCATACCATTTTCATAGAATCAGTTTGATCTAATTTAACCAAAAAACAAATCAAGCTCATTCAAGCTTACCAAAAAAATTTCTTGAAGGTTTTTCTGAAAAAAAAACAAGGAAAATAATGCTTATCATATAATTTTCATAAATGGAAATCCTATGATAAACCTTTTTACCATAGAACCCATGCATGGACTTTTTTTGTATGGAATTGTATGATAAGTATTTTTTTTTGTTTGGAGGTCAACAAGGGTAGTTCTGTCGGCGGTCCACACGGTCTGAAACTGGATTCCTTCGGTCCAAACGGTCTGAAACCGGATTTTGTTGGTCCACACGGTCTGAAACCGGACTCCTTCGGTCCAGACGGTCTGAAACCGGATTTTGTTGGTCCACATGGTCTGAAACCGGATTCCTTCGGTCCAGAAGGTCTGAAACCGGATTTTGTCGGTCCACACAGTCCGAAACCTGATTCTTTCGGTCCACACGTTCTGAATCCTGATTTCTTGGGTCTGCATGGTCTGAAAGCGGATTCTCTCAGTCCACACGGTCTGAACATAGTATTTTTTGGCCCGCACAGCCTGAACATACCATATTCTGGTCCCAACGGTCTGAACATGCTAAATTCTGGTCCACACGGTCTGAACATAAAATCACGACCTCGACCCGGTTATCAATGCAATTATTAAGCGTTTTCTGCCCGGATTGACTTTCCTGCAAAAACTCAGCTATCTTAAAATTTCCTATAAGAATTCAGCAGTGGAACCTGATCTAAACTACATTTTATGATTGGATAAATTAGATATTTTACCACTGTAAAGTATTTAATATTAACCAATCATGATCCATCTAACTAACAACCCACTTATTTGTAAGTGCTGGAATTACTTGTAATTTCAGCACCAGAGAGATTTGAATTTAACTTAGAAATTAGTTGACTCTCCAAGAAGACTTCAGCAGCCGCAATAAACCAGTATACCCTAGATCTATTGAGCCTAGCAGAGACTAGTTAAACACCCTGAGACTAGATAGTATAAGAGTAAGATTAGGATCGGTATTAGACTAAGAAGTTGCACGAATCTATCCGGCCGAAAATAAGATAGCGTGACGAGCAGACGGTGTACCCTATCCGAAATTACTCTATGAGTTAACCACCTCGGTTATAACTCATCTGGTGCGACCATAAGTCTCGAACAAGACCTTAATAGCTTAGAATTAACCAAAAATAGATTAGAAATTAGACAAAACATTTTTAAAATGTTACACGACAATAATTTAATCGAAATGTCTCTACGACTCAATAGATCAAAGCCAATATTCCGAACGATAAGAGAACTACCCGGAATTGGAAGAAGACCTCGAACCAGAGACGACATACGACAAAATAGAAACTTACCAAATAGTTATATGATAGTACGGCAAAAGCCAACACAAACTTTTATATTTAGAATCTTATTAGCAATGAATTTAGATTTTCATTTGCAAACTTAAATCTTGAAGTCAATCTTCATGATCATTTCAGGCGCTAAACAAAATATAAATATACAATAACGATTGATAAAAAGATCTCAGATCGTTTTTCTAAAATTCTGCAGTATTATATAAAACATATTTGGAAAATATTTATTGAAAATCAAAACAAAAATTAGTAGCATGACAATAAACTGTTAGTAATCATAAATTATCCAATTGTCCCAGCTTCATCACCTAAAACATAACAGCAATCATAAACTCACTAATATCATTAAAAAACTAAATCTTTTCCTTAAACAAATTTAAACCATTTTAAACTTAAATTCACTTAATTTTCAAATCAGATCATCAAGGCTTATCCTTGGATCTTAATTCATTTTCTATTCAGTTAAAATTTAAACTTGATCATCAAGGCCTATCCTTGGATCAAAAAGAACAATTTTGTTCTCCCCCACCCACTTAGCTAGTGTCTAACGACCTCAAACGTCGATTCACTATCCAACCCTTTCAAAAAACCCAAGACTAATAGAAATTTTTCAACAAAACTAACCATTCCAATTAGGATAAATAGTGAAAAACTTCGGTTATTCATCCTTCACTTGAACCCTCCTCTTATCAAGACCCAGGATAAATCATAGACTTAGTAAGTTTAAAATAGTATCTAACGAACTACTCGCGTTCTAATTATACCTGAACCTTGTGGATCGATTTACTATTCTCCAACCCTTGAACACAATCACTACCCCTAAGTAAGATTAAGTAAGTTAACACCTTAGCTTATACTAGCCACGAGAAAGTAACAATCATTCTTCGGAATCGAATTACTTTTCTCTCCAACCCTGAACAAATAGACCCAGGTTAAGCTAACCAAAAAATCGTAAGGAATAACAATTTAAGAAAATAGAAATCATCTAACAACTTTTTGCATCCGTCATCCTAAACCTTATGTCATTTAAAAATCTAGGAAACAAACAAACAATCGTTTTGCACAACTGTGAAATAGAAAACAAAAAATACGACCTTGTAATCACACCTCACACACAAACAGTTGGATATATTAGAACAAAACGACAAACACTAAAAAGAAAAATAATAACTAAACAAAGACAAATAACACGAAAAAGATTTTCCAAAAATAGAAACGCATTTTCAGAATCAGAAGCCAGCAATTTAGACGAACTCTATAAATTAAAAGAATCTATAGATAAAAATTGCCCCATACACGATCAATTATATTTTTCTGACTCAGAAACAACATCAAATTCATCAAAAAGAGGAAAAAGACGAATAAAAAAGCAATATAAACATAAACCAGTACATTTAAACAACTGGAATCAACCAATTAGACACATCGATAATTACCTATTAACAGTCATTAAACGGAAAAATGAGCCAAACACACACTCCAAGTGAAGATAGTCCAGATGATGACGATATCTTCCCCTTCCTCGTAGATGCACCCACTGATAGAGGACAACATATACTTTGCAAGAATTTACTACTAAATTTATTTGAACCTGGAATCAGCCCATGTACAGCAGAGTTCCCCGATGTAAAGATCAAAAGACAAATTATTGATCACTATCTGAAAGATATATGTAATTTGACACAACACTACGGAATCTACACCATAGAATTAACCTCACCAAACCCGAATCACCGCAAATATGTAATTCAAACAGACGACCTTGACTTAGAATTTTCAAAAGTATTCTCAGAACATATAAAAAGCATACAATATCATAACTCACAAAGAGCAAACTCCATATTTACTAATGAAGTTTTTGCAATAATATATAGTTATATCTCAATATTAGAAAACGAAATACCAATCTCAAATGTCTCACCGACAGAGACATCCAAACATATAAAGGTACGACATGAAATCACACTATTTTCAACTTTTCTACATATAATTAAAGAAAAATTCACCAAAGATGATGTTTCACAACATACAAAACATGACTTACAAAAAATTTTGGCATGGTTTATAATAGATTATTTCACACATAATATAGATTTAATTTCACAAGCAAGAAAAAATTTTAGACCTCAAAATTCAAACGATGATACCGCCATCACAGAACAGTCAGACTACGTTTGGGACCCCGAATGGTCTCATTATGCATTTATAAATATCCCACAATCAATTGCAAGCCAAGCAATAAGTACAATATCTTATATAAGAGATTATGTAAGAGTAGTACCATTAACCATTGACGCAACACCATTAAACTACAATACATTTTTACCTGATACTCGAAATAACAGTTTAAATTTGACCGTCATACACAATGAAAACCTTAATGGAACTAGAAATCTCACTCAACAAGATATTCAGACACCATCACACTTCATAAATGAAGAAATTGTCCAAACAACAACAACTACACAACAAAGTATTTCACCAATACGTCCAAATTTAACAACACCAAGAAATACAAACACTTCACTAGCACAGGTAACCTTACAATCAACCGTTAAACCTTCGGTTGCTCCAAAATATTCACAAATGGATTACCAAACATATAGACCCATGACAATACCGTCGAAAACACGCAGAACATTCACAAGAAACAATTTTGCGGAACATAATTATAATTATACACATTCATCAAAAACAAACTATCCTCCACGAAATAATAATAATAATCAAATCAGATCTCGATATTGGAATAATCCAATGGCAACAACCAATTCAGTAAATTTTCAAGCTAATCCACATCCTCCACAGGATTATAGTGAAAATTACCCATTCTTTCAACAGAATAAAAATAAAAAACAAACACCTCATCAAACGGATTACCTATCCTCTGATGATGATCATTTACAACCAGATATATTTGCACCATATACCCAAGAATATCACGGATAAGGAATGCAGAAACCATATACACATCATAGAAAATTTTCTCCACACCAGATAGATACAGAAAATCAACAACCAATACAAATGCAAAACCCAATTAATACACAATCTTTTCAACCAATTCAGCCACAAAACCCAATGATTACACACTCATATCAACCAACACAAATGCAAAACGAAATACCACTTCCATATTATCTTCAACAACACGAAATAACAAAAAATCAACTTTCTAATTTTTCACAAATGCCAAATGCAGCAGAATCATTATAAATGACAATGAATCCATACCTTATGGGTGGATCAACAATAACATCAAACAAACCATTAATGGTATTCACAGGAACAGACCCTGAATATTCTGTAGAAGATTATTTAAATGCAGTAACAGCAAATTTAATTTTAAATATAGGACCTGAACCAATTAATACGCCACTACATCAAAACTGGATACATCGACGCACAGAGTTGATACAAACAACCCTAGACGGCGCAGCCCAAAAATGGTTTTCAGTATTGCCTATAGAAATAAAATCAAATTGGAAGAGATTTACACAAGAATTTTCAAAAATGTTTGACTCCGAAAGAAACAAACAACAACAAAGAGTTTTATGTAATGAAATTCGCAGATTACCAAATGAAACCATCAAGCAATTAGCAGTACGTATCGAAACACTAGTTCGAAAAGCATATTCATTAAATACACGATTATAAAAACACAAAACTGACAGAAATCTTAATGATGACCTTAACACCTCAATTAAGGAAATTAGCAATAAAAAAGAGAGCATCCCATCCCTCCTCAATTCGAGAGCCCGATTTAGATTTTCGAAAACTAGTAGACAAGCTAGAGCAAGCAGAAATCACAATGAATTTTGAAGAAACAGAAAATCTGAAATTACAATATGTTAATCGGATTGAAACAAATACCACAAATATCAATAATATACAGGATTCAGATACAGACCTCGTTGAAAAAATCACTGAAATACTCAATATTTATGAAAAACACCCAAACTTTAAAGGCAAACCATCTTTCAAAAAATGGTGTAATTATTGCCGACGATACGGACATAGTATTTCCGAATGTAGACAAAAACAACAGGACAATCAAAACAAACCTCAAAAAAATAAAGAGCCAAATAAATCATTCTATCAATACATGAAGAAAGATCAAAATCTACCGAACAAAAATGTATATAGCAACAACAGTTCAGGAAAACCACTACCGAACAATACCAACTACACGAGAAATCAATCACCATATAACTCAAGTTATAGAGGAACATCACCAGAACGAAAAAATACACAAAATTCGTCACAAAATCATTACAATAGACCAAATAGTCGAAATAACTACTCCAGATCAAATTCAAATACAACACAATTTGTTTCTAGATCTAATTCCCAATCAAGAAATAATTACTATCCAAACAATCAATCACGAAACTCATCATACAATAGAAATAGAAACTACTCCAATAATCGGAATAGAAGTTATTCAAACAACCGAAACCAGAATTACCCGAACAATCGATCAAGGAATAAATCATATAATAGATCAAACTACAACAGACCAAACAATAATTATCAAAACAGATCACGAAATAATTCACAAAATCGACATTCAAGTTATAATAATCGTTATAGAAATTATTCCCAATCACCACACAGGAATAATAACCATTATAATAATTCTAACAATCGCCACAGAAGTAGTACACCTAAACATCAAAGAAATATTAATCAAGTACAATCAAACCCAGAAACAACATCAGACCCCCCAGGTATTGATGACACAGGAAATAACGAACTACAACTAAATCAAATAAACTGTGAATCATCAGATTCAGAAAGTGATACAGAAAACACTACCTCCATAAATATGATAGCAATCGAAAATGACTACGAACCTATTATACAACCTATAAAATTTTAAATAAACCATTTAAACAAATATTCCATATCACTGATATTAAACACAATATCATTGGAATACCATTTATCTCTAAATATATACCAACAATCAACATTTTGAATAGTAAAATACTAATCAAAGATAAATAAACAAAAACAAAAGACACATCCCTAACATTTTTTCAAAGATTAAATAAACAACCACCATTCTTTTCAAAATTTTATCCGATATATAATCAACAAAGAAAACACCTGAAACCACTATCAGGAAACATGTATAATTTTTCAATAAAACAAGTTCACCAATATGATAAAAAACAAAACAAACAACAACTCCATTACCTTTAGGACTTTTAGGCTATTGCGAAACCAACGCTACGATATCACCAATACATGAAAAAGCATACCGCGTAAATAATATACTCCAATTATTAGATATTTGTCAATCTACAATTCTTAATGAAGAATTATCCATAAATAATATAATAAGTAATGAAAAAAGAAATACAGATTGTTTCACAAAAACTCCATATTTCAAACCTACATTCAACATAAGTAACTACACAGAGACTCAACAGAAGTTTTTAACAATGTTTAACTTTCAACATTCACAAATAACACAAGACGAATTTGATAAATTAGCCAAACAGCTAATAAAATATTCATCAGTCTATGCAACATCTAAATTTGATGTTGGCAAAATCAGTTCATCACTACATCTCCCATTAAAACCTGACGCAGTTTTCAAAAAACAAAGAGCAAGTAAAGTACCAATTCATTTACACGATAAAGTGAACAGATTACTCGATATTTTAGAACAATACAAAATTATATCACAGGTAAACAAAGAAGAACAACACAAAGGTAACACATTTATCAACCCTGTTATCATCCTAGCAAAAGGAGAATCATTAAAAATAGTTCTAGACGCTAGATACCTTAATTCACTAATGGACGAATCAAAATGCAATTGGCCTATTGAACCAATACAAGTTATTTTAACAAAAATAAACGGAAAATACTTTACAACCGCAGATATGAATAGTGCATATAATCAAATGCCATTAGATGAACAATCGCGACGCTTAACACAATTTGTTATTGGAAATCAGCAATATGAATTCAACCGCCTATTCTATGGAATATCCATAGGACCAGCAGCATTTTCAGCTTTTATGAGCAAAATTTTTAGACCACTAATACTCAAGAAAAACGCAATCACTTATTTAGACAATGTTTTTATGCAAACACAGACAAAAGAAGAAATGTTTAAAGTTTTAGAACACTATCACAAAATACTTCAGAACGAAAATCTGAAGGCCGCCCCCGATAAATCACACTTCTTTTTAACACGAGTAAAATTCTTAGGACATAATATAGAAAGAAAAACAATCACCCCATTAAAATCACGCATTGATGCTATTCAAAAACTCCAACTACCAACAAACAAAAAGAAAATCCAAGAATTCCTTGGAATGCTAAATTTTTTAAGTAAATATGTCTATAAAATGCAATTATACCTAAGACCATTTTATAATATACTTAGACAACAAAATAATTTTGAATGGAACACAGAACATCAAGCACGATTTGAAGAAATTAAAAAACTCCTAACTGAACAAATTTCGAATACAATTCCAGATCCAAATCAACCATTCTATGCAATGTGCGATGCTTCGAATTTTGGCATCGGCGCAGCATTATTACAATCACACAATGGCACAAACAAAATGAATCCTATATCAGCAAATTCTCGATTATTCACTCAAGCAGAGCTACGACTCTCAACTCTAATGAGAGAGTGTACAGCTATAATATATACACTAACAGAATATGAATTTCTGATACTTGGATCAAAACATCCAACAGTTCTTTTCACAGATCACAAACCAATCATTTTTCTCTTTACACAAAAATCTAATCCAAATCACCGAGTTTATAGATTTCAACTAATTCTAATGAAATTCCCAAACTTACATATAGTTTGGACAGCAGGAAAAAATCTTGCATTACCAGACACATTAAGTCGAAATACACCACCTGAATTACTTACACGTAAAACTACAGTTGAAATACCTAAAAATATAAAATTCTACCTTGCAGAAAACGAAACATCACCCCGACTAGAATGCAAATATGCAGTAAAAACTGACGTTGAACAATCACAGATAAACAATCTACAACACTTCCCACTCTATTTAGATTGCTAAAATAATCACTACGAAGTTGATCTACTTGGAACATCAACTTTCAAACCAATTCCATACTCACAATGGATAAAAAATAACACCCAACAAAAAAGAGTAAAACAACACCCGCATAAAAAAGACCTTTTTCCATTAATTGAAAAAGAAAACCTAACTGATAAAATAAATTTATCAGGACCACAAACAAACGATTCAAAATACACAATAAATCAAGTTTTTGACCTCCATGACCCACTTGATACAATTCCTTTATCTAAATTAGAAATAGAAAACATTTTTCTCCCCCCAACAGATAAAATTACAATTAATACTTTGAAACAATATCAAAATCTTGACCCAGTAGTTAGACAACTAAAATCATGGCACCAATATAAAACTAAACCCGTCAAGGCAGATACAACTATTTTAGGAAATAAAACACTCCTCCGATATTTTCGAAAATTCAATAATACAACAATTAACGAAAACACAGACCTTCTAGAATAAAAATTAAATGAATTTACAGTTCCCTGTCTCCCTCTAAGTATGATTCTTATAGCTTTTAATATTTCGCATACACAAAACATTAAAGGACACTCTGGATCAGAGAAAACATATTCAAATTTCATACAAAACTTTTATTTTCCAAATGCACCAATTTGGATAAAAGTACTATGCAATGATTGTATAGTATGTCAGCTAAATAAACCTTATCCAAATCAAAAACAAATAGCACAAAAACAAGATTTTAAAGGACAAAGTTTGTACTTTAACCACCGTATTTCATTTGATACAAAAGGACCAATTTCACCCTCATCCGAAGGAAATTCCTACATTATGGTAATTGTTGACGCGTTTACACATTATGTAGCACTTAACCCAGTACCACATTGTAACGCTTATTATGCTTACACAACACTATATGAACACTGGATAGCCAAATTCGGACTACCAGAAATTCTAGTTACAGATAACGGTACAGAATTCATAAATAATGAAATTATCACACTATGTCATCTATATAACATCAAACACAAACCACGTACATCTCACGCACCTTGGACAAACGGCTTAGTCGAAGGTATGAACCGTTCACTACAAGAATATCTTAGATGTATCATCAATGGAAATGATACAAGATATACCGAATGGTCAGCAGATGTAAAACTATTTCCCTTAGCATATAATTCACAAATCACGACAACTCTAGGAATGTCACCATATGAAATGGTTTTTAATCAAAAGCCACGCAAACCGATTATGTTTACAGCAAACTCTCATAAAAATGCACAAAGTTATTGTCAACTGAATAAAGAATCAATTTGTTACAACTTACCTTTACATACACACGATGAAGATCATTTTCATCACCCACAAATTCTTAAATTAGCCTCCGGTACACACACCGAATGGATTTTAAATAGAGATAAAAAACACAATGAAATTTACCAAAAAGTAACAAAAAAGTTGTTACAAAGACAAAACATTAATGAACAAATAAATTCACGCTTTTCACCAGCCTCCGATTTAAAAATTGGAACATTTGTTTTAATAACCAATTTTAACACTCAAAAAGGAATCTCTAAAAAACTACAACCCCTTCGTAAAGGACCATACCAAATAATTGCCAAACCCACAGATGTCACATATAAAATTACCGACTCAGACAAAAAAGAAATTGTCCAACACCGAAACAACTTATTACCTTATTACCCAAAAGAGTACGCACTACCCGAACTAACTCAATTATATTCTTTCACAGGTTTAAAAGTTATTCAAAATTATCCACATACGGAAAATAAAACAAAGGAACAACATGACATTCACCTCGAAAACCAAAATAAAAAATCAACTACAACAAAAAAGCTAGATCAAAATACACCACAAAAAGAAAGAAAAAATAGAAAAATGATAGAAAAAATAATACCTCAAGAACAAATCGACAAATCAGAACATAGAGAGTCATCACGACTTAGAAATCAACCACGTAAAAACTATAAAACATTCATTCCACAATCTAAAATCTTAAAGAAAGTCGAATTTCAAAAACAGCTTTAAATTTAGATTTAATAATTTTTGCACCTCTGAAATATTTTGAACTTTCATTTTTCAAAATAACATGCTGACAAATACGCAATGATTCTAGTTCATAATTAGCCAATAGGATTCATCCAATCCGTCACCTTCTCTAACTCTAACACAGATCAACTAGACGAACGATATTAAACTCCAGGCATATCTATAACTATAACTTTGCGACCTCCAGGTCAAAAATAAGCAAACCATTCCAACTTGACAACTTGACAACTAACATAAATATCACCATAATATCATAACCCTCCCTTATCTAATAAACCAAAGATCAACAATATTTCCCCAACCTAGACCTCAAATACCCCCCAAACAAATATGTTAAATTAGCCTAAAGTGAAAGAACGACCATTTTAATTAGCCTAAAGTATAAAAATCTCAAACATACCCCAGATCACTTGACAAATGAAAATAAAGACAAACAAGACCTCCCAATCACCATAAAATTTGCCCCCAACAATTTTTCACAAAACTCGACCCACTTGTCAAAAAACCAATAAATAATTCGACCACACTTGAAAATTGCCTCAAACAACAAAAAATATTCGATCGAGAAGCCATTTCTTAAATGCTCTTCTCTCGACCAGTTACCATAATTCTAAACATTCTCGCAAACTTTTTCACAAGATTTAAACCTTTCATCATATTTCTTTTTGATACCTTTGAATCTTTTCTAATAATCTTAATCATTTTTTGCAATATTTTTTTAATTTTCTATTCCATATTTGAACTATACCTCCAGCTTTCAAAAGCTATTGACTATATCCACAGGTACGCTTCACAAAACTTATCTAAATGATACGAACCATTTTTAGTAGAACAGATATTTTTTTACTATTTGTAATTTTTATAACATTTCTATCATCCCTCATCTTGACAATATGCAAATGTATAAAGAAAGCAATTATCACATTCGCCCTAGCAACAATCCTCCTAATACTTTTTCTAGAAGAATACTACAATAAACATAAATTTTTCCACTAAAAGAATAGATCAAAAACCATCAAAAATTGCTAACCAACAATCACATAGTCAGTCTTCACCGACATCATCCCAAGAAAACCCGACACCGCCTTCAACTACCCAAAACCCCCAAACATCTACACGAATTTCTTTTCAAGATAACCCATATACCTTTGAAGAACGACACGCTCGCTTATCAGAACCACTAGAACCAGTTCAACGACAAGCACCTCTAAGCGAACCAACATATAACTTATACCCAACACTACCACAAGAATTAAGTAGAATAAGAAATCCTAGTCAAAACCAAAATACAGTCGAAATAAATAGACAAATTATACATCCTCGACGAAACAGAAATTTTCAAACTCCCCGAGTTCATTTTGATATACCTCAATCCCCATCACAAAGTACACCAGAAAACCCCATTGGTATATTACCAGAAACCCCTACGCTTCTTTCACAACGTAGCACCTCAAGCCTACCATCAGATTACTTAGGCTCAACACCAACATCTGAACAAATACGTGAAAATCCCTTTAACCCTACAAACCAAACATCACGACTACCATACTGGACAACACATTCATTCACACAAGGTGAACCAAATTTAATCAATGATCCAATAGACATTTCTACGGATACAACAACATCCTCATCACTACCAGAAACATTATCACTACCATCAACACCATCAATAAGCCAGATTTCACCACCACCTTTTAACTTAAATTTCCCAAATAACCTCGACGCCAGATATCGAGAACAATCATCAACAAATATTCCTTTAAGACTAGACTGGAATACATTCACAGCACCTCCACCATTATTTGGACAACACCTAGAAAGTAACCGACATCACAGTTGGGCACTAAATAGACTACAATATAGACAAGACATTCACGAAGACATTCGTGCTCATAACATCCAAATACTCCAACAGAATAGTCTACAATTAAAATTTGAAATCACGGTTAAATTAAACAACATTACTCAACATCCCTATCCATTAAATCCACCAAATATAACAGCTCAATCCCTACCACCACCATTTATAACAACTGAAGTAATATACAAATACGACAGATATACCAAAAAGACAATTGGTTACATCACATTTTATAACCCATAATCAGGATTGTCATACACATGTATATTCTAAAAATTTTAATTTTTCTCCAACTCCTTTTTCTAATAAACTCAAATGAAAACATAAACCCTTCCCCCCGCACAGGACCCCAAGATTTATTAGTAACACATTACGATTGTGACGAAAACGAACAAAAAACATTACACAAATATGCAATAAATCAAGTATCACAATGCGAAACAGAACCACAAGCTATAGAAACAACAAATGTAATAGCGACACTTTATTCAAAGCCCGAGCAACAACAGTTAAAGGATATAAATTCACAGCGACATTTTCCGAAAAGAAAGTACATTGTTCACAAGTCTCAAATGGAAATAAAAACCGACTTGACCACGAATCATTCTACCAAAGTAATATCGAACGACTTCTACATCTCAATCCCGAAGATTGTAAAAACGAGTTACTAAGACTCAATATCACAAGAAATAAAAACACTGATAGAAAATTAGTATCTTTCCAAGTTTTTGCAGATTCTGTACATCAAGCAGAACTCAAAAGATATCAAGGACATATAAAATTAGATGAAAAATACCCATACAACGGCGCACACGGAAGATTAACTTATGATATACACGATAAACACTGGATACCACACATTGGTATAAATGACCCATCAAACTGCAAAGCAGACACAAAAAATAAAGGATATCAAGAAATCATGTTTTTTGATTGGAAAATACAACTCGAAAAAATACAACTCACACGCGATTTATCAGACAACACAATGATCTATCAAGGAATTAGATTACCTTGTAAAAACGGCCAAGGCTATTGTGACCCTACAACACGAACACAAGCAACAATTGTTTGGTTCCCTGAAGACACATGTACAACATTTCAAGTAGCAAAAATACACGCTCGTATGATAAAATTTCACGAAAAATATTTCATACAATCAATTCCATACGACCAAGTCCATCCGTCACGAAGACAATGTTCTAATTTTAGAAACATACACAATATAGAAAATAAATTGACACGTTTCCAAATATATCAAGAAGCAGAACTTGCATGTAAATACAGAAATCCACTTCACAAAACACAATACTCCGAGATATTAGTTGAATACGAAAAAGGATTCGACATGACCACTGGAAAAGTAAAAATCGACCCATACGCCACAAGTCACCCTATAAACGAAGGAACATCATATATACCAGTTGATTTTCAAAAAAGTAAAAATCAACCTGGTGGACATCTAAAGCCCCATGACACTAGAAGCACACGTTTACAAGAATTATCACTAATGAATAGTACATATTTCGGTAACATCCACTATGATATTCACCTAGATATGAAATAAGACTACACAATTAGCCGAATTTTTCAAGAAATGTCACTATCTGAATTAGAAACACTTCACCAGCTATGCGAATTAGAAAGGACACAAATCCTACAATCACTTGCACTAGCAGTATTAAAAATACCCTACGCAGGGTATTTACTATCAGGAAATAGATCAAATTTTTTAGACTACGAAGGAAATATTTTATGGTTTTATACCTGTACCAAAAAAGTATCACCACTATATGTTTTTGAAGATAAACGATGCTATAAAAGAATCCCTATCTTTTATAAGAATAAAGTACACTTCGTTGACACACTTTCAAGACGAACCTATTTCTGGGATACCGCAGTCCCATGTGGATCAGAAAATAGCCACAATGTAGTTCAACTGAACCCTGATGAAGATAAATATTACCTTCTTACTCCATATCCCACATTAATGCAATCACTCAAAAAATTTTCACCTGAAAGCATTAGAGCTATTGTTCGAAACCCAAATATTGACTTACAATCAATTGGAATATATTCAAAATCCGATATACAACATCACATTAGAACACAACAATTCCAAGAATTATTAACACAAATGGACACAATACAAAGACAATCAATTGACCAAAACTTACGCAAACTTGCCGAAACAGCAGGATTTGCAGATATTTATACACAAGACTATAGCGGATATTTTAAAGACATTAAAGACTATATATATCTAAACGGTGAAAAATACCGACCACAAGATATTTCACCTATAAATATTTTTAGCTTTGTTACACTAAAAAATGAAATTCTCGATTTTCTAGGATGGCCCTACTACATCTTAGAAAAATTGACTATTTTATACGCAATGTTTAACTTTATAGGATTTCTTTTTTCGCTTTTAAAAGGAATCTATAATACATGCGCTATACACACACAAGTAAATAGACAAGCAAGTGTAGCACGCATACTATTTGCAGGATTTTTTGGAATTTTTTCATCATCAATAAACAAAATTCTTTTAGATGCACAAATAAAGGAATACAACACAAAAATAGCAACAAGACAGAACACATACGACGAAGAACATAACAATGTAGACATTACGCCTACAGCACCACAGTTACCACCACTACCACATAACCATCCATTATCACTGGTCCCACGAAATTTTCGAAATTTAGCAATAACAAATAATCCAAATTTTGGACCAACCATATCACAAAGTCCCATTCAACATATAATGACACACCATCCCCTAGATGAAAATACATATGAACAAATTATAGAACAACCCCATACCACCGCTTTTCAGTCTCAAAATAATAATTTTTTTAGCCCACGATGAGCCGACAACTTGGATCCCTACACCGCTCAAATTCACACCCAACCAACCTCAACACTCCAATTACAATAATTCCACTTTTTGCCTTCCCACCACCCGATTTCCCAACCAATAATATAACATCAGGCATGAATTCAGACACTAATTCACACATCTCAGTTTTATACTCCATCTCACAACTCAATAACCCAGATATTGAAACCCCTGACGAATTTGCAGACTCTGAACCATCTCCATCCAATAATTTTCAAACCAATCCCTCAGTTTTTTCGAAACCCTCTTTTCAACCAATCCCACCATATAACGCACTCCCATCCATTTCTACACCATCCTATGCTTCACAAGTTACCCCAACCTACTCCTCATTTCATTCAGACCGATCATCCAATTCTCCAGATACTCCCCAAATCTCCCAGGAACTAGATAATTTTATCACCTTACAACAACAACCCTTCCACCTTGAAAACCCCACTATAAATCAGATTTCATCCACAATAGAATCATCAAACCCACCTACGCCTACACCCTCTTCAGCTTATACCGCATCATTAGCACCATCATCTACATCCACCGAATCATCACTTAGCACTAATAGAGCTTACCGCACTTTCAAAAGAAAATTCCCAAACCATCCATTTCCAACAAAACCAGGAACAGCACGTGAATATATCAATCATCCAAATCACACTAACACGAAAGAATTTTTAGCAATCACCTTACCTTCATTTCCACAATATACTTTGAACACCCCTACAGATACTAACGATACACGTAGCTTTGTAGATGAACAAGTTTTAATGCCTACACTTCATTGGACATCATATTATCATTTTACTAACCCCCTTTGCCTACCTTTATCTAATACTCACATCGATATAGAACGAAATCAAGATATGCTATATCGACTAACTACACCACTAACACATAGACAATTTACTTACATTGGATATATAAAATCACTAAAAACATACACTGCACCCCGAGCTAACGAATATACGCTAGAATATTACGATCATAATATCATCCGAACTAACCAAGACCAATTTTTAGATGATGATCGCTTCGCTAACCCACAAATCACAGAAAAAATTTTCATCAAAATACCATATGTTTTCACACTCAACATATTTGATCGCAAATTCGACCACATCATTTCTGAAGCACTAACCGACACACAAGCTTACGAAAGTTTTAAAGAAAGATTTCAATTATTTTCACTAACCTTTCATTTCCTTGCACCACATGAAAGAGATTTGCACTGCTCACATGACATTATGTTACGCACTAAACAAACCCACACATATACATATTACCGCTTTATACAAAATCACTTTGACCTACACACTCCATCAAGACAACCACACCATCGTTTTCAAATTATTAACTCTAAATACACATCACCATTTTTTCTTAACCTCACATATTGCATCAAAGATACTAACCTTCACGGTATTCTTCGCAATTATGATCCCATAACCCAAATGTATATTTTTTGTCCCATCACAAAGACCTTCAACGCAGAAGAATCCAGACCCTTCCTTATCCCACATGAATTTGTTCAACCTATAGAAATCCCTATATTAGAATTCATCCACAACACTAAATATAACCACAAACCTCATCCAAAACACACCTTATGATTTTGCAGTTGGCACTGAAGAACTAAAAACCATTAAAGCACTTCAATTGCTTTGGCCACTGCTTCAAAATAAAAACATCATTCGCATATTAGCAAAGTTACTAACAAATTCCGACATAATCCACGACATCTTCCCCCACGGTTTTTTCCCCGACGACTAACAGGTAAGTATAATTTATATATAAACTAATAAATTTAAAATAAAACACTAACCATTCTTTATCCATGTTTTATTTAGATTTTTAGTCTTCATCTCACGATCATCTGCAAAATATACAAAAGAAAAATAAAAAATAGAAAACTTCTTCAAATTGTCCCAAACTCTAATAATCTTTTGCACCAGCTAAATTAAATAAAATTCATACAAATGCAGTAATTCTAATAATAATGAAAATTTATAACTTATTTTTTCCCAAAACAAGCAATAAAATTGAAATTCTATGTAGTAAATTAATAAAACGCAAATGCAGTACTAACCTTTTGATATTTTCATTCACTCGCACAAGAATTCTATCCAAACTCGCACAGCTCGCCCACGAAGAATTGTTTAAATAATGAATTTCAGTTTCAAGCTTTCACACTCAACAACTCTAACACACGATAACAAGTTTCAAACTTTCCTTTAACCCGGTTGGAAAGGAATTATATACTAAACAAAACTAACCAATGCAGCTTACTAAACACCACAACACATAGAATAACAGCATGACTAAGAAAAGGAAACCAACGGTACCCAAAACAGATTAACCCAATTTAAAACTGGATAATTTATTCTTTTGAAGACTATTATAAAGTCTAAGAAAGAAATAATAAAACACAAAAAAGTCGAAAGACAAACCCATACCAAAAACAATTTGATTTTTGAAAAAAGGACACAACCAACGAAACATAAGAAAAACCACAATAAACCCAACATAAAACGTTATCACATAACAGGACCCCTCACAGAAACCGCACGAAATCATACTCCCACTCCTGGCCTAACCCACCAGAGAGGACGTCCTGAGCATGCTCTATAGCCGGCCTAACCCACCGCGCTACATCCACGCTTTGTGACCACACTCCTATTTTTAATAAGAGGTACTCAAGGGTGAGTAACTCTTCAAAATAACTGAACTAAAACAGAAAGCTTTTGTGAAAACAACTAACCAAAATCATAACTAAAACACTAAACTAATAAAAATTTTATAAAATGTAAATTATATCTTGCAGTATATAGATCAGCATACAACACCAAAGACGAACATCCAATGACAAAATGACCCCACTACACTCGAAAAAGAATGGCCAACCACAATCAATATGCCGCCCACAATCACAACTCAAAGGATTTAGAGTACGACTTGAATTCGCAGAAAAGGACTTCATTGAACTAGAACAATGACCACCTCGATGTTCAAGTATACGTACAGATCCGAGTAACCAGGCATCCCCTCCACGCACAATCTCCACGCCATTCCCAGACAAGGTCAAACACAAAGAAGTTCTCTACATGAAACGAAAAAACCTGTCATAGCCAACCATTCTGAAATCAGATTTGAGTTTGTTGCGAAAACCCAGTCGTTGTCATAAGAAGACACAACGATCGAATCTGGAACTTCTCTAACAAGAGAACCCAGACGAAATATGATGTTCGCCAAATACCAACGTCCATCATCCATCTTTTGAATTGCAGAAAGACTATTCTAAAAAACTCTGTAAAACCCGGATGGGTGGAACCTGATCTAAACTACATTTTATGATTGGATAAATTAGATATTTTACCACTGTAAAGTATTTAATATTAACCAATCATGATCCATCTAACTAACAACCCACTTATTTGTAAGTGCTGGAATTACTTGTAATTTCAGCACCAGAGAGATTTGAATTTAACTTAGAAATTAGTTGACTCTCCAAGAAGACTTCAGCAGCCGCAATAAACCAGTATACCCTAGATCTATTGAGCCTAGCAGAGACTAGTTAAACACCCTGAGACTAGATAGTATAAGAGTAAGATTAGGATCGGTATTAGACTAAGAAGTTGCACGAATCTATCCGGCCGAAAATAAGATAGCGTGACGAGCAGACGGTGTACCCTATCCGAAATTACTCTATGAGTTAACCACCTCGGTTATAACTCAGCAGAATTTCTGCTACCTGACAATTTGCATATAAGAAAAAAGCACCTATCTTGCAATACTCTTAGAGCCTTTTTTTTCAAAACTGCAAGAGAATGCTCTATATTCAACCCGGGTGGTTGGTAATTGTTCGTGCGACACCACGATAAGAATGGACCTTAAATCAGCGAAAGGTTCTGAAGTTTCTTTCATACTTAATTATTGAACTAAATTGTCAAATAACCTCCACAAAGCAGCTCTTTCAAAGCAGCTGAAAGAACAGGGGACTACTGAACTGGACAAGACTATTGGACAAGAGTGTATTTGTTGAACCTATGTCCGAAGATGCGCGGATGGATTGGTTGAATCCGAGAGAGGCCAAGACAAGTGTTTGAGATGATGGGAACCTATACCAATTCCTAGAAACAGATAGCGGTAGTGGACGATTTTAGTCTGGTCGACAGTCAGCTTGCTGGGCCAATGCAGATATGAAAAGCACTGATGAAGAGCATGCACTTTTGACACCTTCGTCAAGATGCAATATTGGACGTTTAAAATTACATATGGTGTCCACAGATGCGCACGGACATTGTGAACTTGCGACGGATGGAAGAAATTGTACTTGATATAACGGAAAGCCAAGTATTTAAATTGAAAAATTTTCACAAAATCAGATCACTGCAAACGCAGACGAGACAAAAGTCCAATTATACTACGTGTGTCCCATTAAAATCAGAAAAAAAAATTCTGCTAGCTCTCGATAATTATTTTGAGTTTCCTTCACTGAATAATCACATTTCATCAATTTTTTCCCCACTCTTCTATGTCTTTTTCGATGACAATTTATTTCACTGCCTTGCTTTTCTTTCCAAAAAATGATCCAACAATGGCTTGATTTGCTTTTTCATGTAAAGCAATTCAAGCGCGTAGAAATTTTTTTGGTGAATTGTGCCGTTAATTTTGAAACCATACAGAAGTATCCATTCGAGACACACTTTGGAAGATTACCGAAAAATAAAAATGAACTGAAAATTGAATAAAAATTGGATAGTTCTGACCATTAAAACAAACAGTTCTCGGAAGGAGTTTAAAACAAAATAGATTAAACTATAGACAGTTCTGACCACTTAGATAAACTGGAACCTGATCTAAACTACATTTTATAATTGGATAAATTGGATATTTTACCACTGTAAAATATTTAATATTAACCAATCATAATCCATCTAATTAACAACCCACTTATTTGTAAGTGCTGAAACTACTTGTAATTTCAGCACCAGAGAGATTTGAATTTAACTTAGAAATTAGTTGACTCTCCAAGAGAACTTCAGCAGTTGCAATAAGCCAGTATACTCTAGATCTATTGAGCCTAGCAGAGACTAGTTAAACACCCTGAGACTAGTAGATATAAGAGTAAGATTAGGATCGGTATTAGACTAAGAAGTTGCACGAATCTATCCGGCCGAAAATAAGATAGCGTGACCAGCAGACGGTGTACCCTATCTGAAATTACTATATGAGTTAACGACATAGGACATAAGTCATCTGGTGCGACCATAAGTCACGAATAAGACCTTAATAGCTCAGAATTAACCAAAAATAGATTAGAAATTAGACAAAACATTTTCAAAATGTTACACGCTAATAATTTAATTGAAATGTCTCTACGACTCAATAGATCAGAGCCGATATTCTAGAACAATACTAGAACTACCCGGTAGTGGAAGAAGACCTCGGACAAGATACGATATACGACTACGTAGAAACTTACCATTTAGTTTTATGGTTGTACGGCAGAAGCCAACACAAACTTTTATATTTAGAATCTTATTAGCAATGAATTTAGATTTTCATTTACAAACATAAAATTTTGAAGTAAATCTTCATGACCATTTCAGGCGCTAAACAAAATTATTAATGTACAAAAACGATTGATAAAGCTATCTCAGTTCGTTTCCCTAGTTTCTGCAGTATTATATAAAACATATTTGAAAAAAATTTATTGAGAATAAAAATAAAACTTAGTAGCATGACAATAAATAGTTAGTGATAATAAATCATCATGTTGTTCCAGCTTCATCACCTAAACATAGCAGCAATCATAAGCTCACTAACATCATTGAAAAACTAAATTATTTTATTAAATAAAATTAAACCATTTTAAAATTAAATTCGCTTAATTTTAAAAATCAGATCATCAAGCCTTATCCTTGGATATTTATAAATTTTCTATTTCACTAAATTTAAAACCTGGTCATCAAGGCCTATCTTTGGATCAAAAAGAACAATTTTGTTCTCCCCCACCCACTTAGCAAGTGTCTAACGACCTCAAACGTCGATTCACTATCCAACCTTTTCACAAGACCCAGGACTAAGAGAAATTTTCAATTAAAACTAACCATTCAAATTAAGCTAAACAGTGAAGAACTTCGGTTATTCATCCTTCACTTGAACCCTCCTCAGCTTACACTCCATCATTAGCACAATCATCCACATCCACTGAAACACGTACTAGCACTCACAGAGCTATCGCACTTTTAAACGAAAATTTCCAAATCACCCATTCCCAACCAAACCCGGAACAGCCCTCGAATATATTAATCACCCGCAACACACCAACACGAATGATTTTCTTGAAATCACCTTACCCTCATTTCCGCAATATACATTAATCACATCTAACGATACTAATGACACACGCAATTTCGTAGATGAACATGTTTTAAGGCCAACACTTCATTGGACAGCTTATTATAATTTTACTAACCCCCTTTGCCAACCCTTAACAAATAATCATGACAGCATAGAAAAGAACAAAAATATGTTATATAGACTCACCACAAAACTAACACCTCGACAATTTACTTACGTTGGATATAAAAAGTTACTAAAACATTCACTGCACCCCGAGCTAACGAATTTGCAATAGAATACTACGATCATAATATCATCCGCCCTAATCAAGACCAATTTTTAGATGAAGACCGCTTCGCAAACCCGCAACTAACAGAAAAAATTTTCATCAAAACATCATACGTATTACTTAATGTTTTTGATAGCAAAAATGACCACGAAATTTCAGAATCACCAGCTGATATTCAAGCATACGAGAGCTTCTATGATAAGTTTCAGTTGTTTTCACTAACCTTTCACTTTCTTTCACCACAGGAACGCAATTTGCACTGTTCCCACGATATTATGTTATGCACTAAACAAACCCACACATATACATACTATCGTTTTATACAAAATCATTTTGATTTGCACACCCCATCAAGACAACCTCACCATCGTTTTCAGTTTCTTAACTCAAAGTACATGTCACCATTTTTCCTTAATTTTACATATTGCATCAAAGATACTAACCTCCACGGCATCCTCCGCAACAATGACCCTGTTACCCAAATGTATATATTCTGTCCCATCACGAAGACCTCCAATGCCGAAGAATCCAGACCTTTCCTTATCCCGCATGAATTTATCCAGCCTATTGAAATACCCATATTAGAATTCATTCACAATACTAAATATAATCATAAAATATATAACCTCATTCAAAACACACCTTACGAGTTTGCAGTAGGCACCGAAGAACTAAACACCATTAAAGCACTTCAATTGCTTTGGTCACTGCTACAAACTAAAACATAATACGCATACTAGCCAAATTACTAACAACATCAGATATGATTCACGACATATTCCCCCACGGCTTTTTCCCAGAAGATTAAGGTAAGTATAAATTGAAATAACCTCAACTAATAAATTTAAATTAGTACTAACCATTTTCTATCAATGTTTGATTTATATTTCTAGTCTTCACACCACGATCATCTACAAAACAGAAAAGAAAAAAATAAAAATACAAACTTGTTAAATTCTCTTAAAATTCGTTAGTTTCTTGCACTAAATAATGTAGTAAAATTCATACGAACTGTAGTAATTTCATTTATAAATTATTTCCCCATGAAGCAGTAAACTTAATTACAATGAAAATTTATAATTTTAATTTTCCCCCAAAACGCAGTAAAATTCAAATTCTATGCAATAAAATGATAAAATGAGAAAGCAGTACTAACCTTTTCAAAAATGTTCATTCACTCGCACAAGAATTCTATCCAAACTCGCACAGCTCGCCCACGAAGAATTGTTTAATTAATGATTTTAAGTTTCAAGTTTTCACACTCAACAACTCTAACACACGATAACAAGTTTCAAACTTTCCTTTAACCCAGTTGGAAAGGAATTTTATACTAAAACAAAGTAACCAACGCAGCTCACTAAATGCCACAAATCATAAATTAACAGCATGACTAAGAAAAGAAAACCAACGGTACCCAAACCGGATTAACCCAGTTTAAAACTGGATAATTTATTCTTTTGAAGACTATTATAAAGTCTAAGAAAGAAACAATAAAACACAAAAAAGTCGCAAAACAAACCCATACCAAAAACAATTTGATTTTTGAAAAAGGACACAACCAAAGTAACATAAGAAAGACCAACATAAACCCAACATAAAACGTTATCACATAACAGGAACTCTCAAAGAAACAGCATGAAGTCATACTCCCACTCCTGGCCTAACCCACCAGAGAGGACGTCCTGAGCATGCTCTATAGCCAGCCTAACCCACCGCGCTACATCCACGCTTTGTGACCACACTCCTATTTTTAATAAGAGGTACTCAAGGGTGAGTAACTCTTCAAAATAAATGAACTAAAACAAAACGCTTTTGTGAAAACGACTAACTAAATTCATGATTAAAAAACTGAATTAACATAATTTTATAAAATGTAAATCATACTTTGCAGTATATAGATCATACACAACAACAAAGACGAACATCCAAAGACTAGACGATCCCATCACACTCGAACAAAAGAATGGCTAAACACAACCGACATGCCGTCCACAATCACGACTCAAAGGATTTAGAGTACGACTTGACTTCGCAGAAAATGACTTCATTGAAATAGAACAATGACCACCTCGATGTTCAAGTATACGTACAGATCCGAGTTACAAGGCATCCTTTCCACACACGATCTTCACGCCATTCCCAGACGAGGTTCCACACAAACGAGTTCTCTACATAATACAGAAAAACCTGTCATAGCAAACCATTTTGAAATCGGATTGATTTCATTGGGGATCACACTCGTTGTCGAATGACGACGTAACAATTTCTTATCCATAATTCCAGCGTCCTGGAACGTTCTTCTCCAAGAGGAACCGGACAAGAAAATGATGTTCGCCAAATACCAACGTTCATCATCCATCCTTCAAATTGCAGAGAAGAAAGATAGTTCTAAAAAACTCTGTAAACCCCGGATGGGTGGAACCTGATCTAGACTACATTTTATATTGGATAAATTGGATATTTTACCACTGTAAAATATTTATTATTAATCAATCATAATCCATCTAACTAACAACCCACTTATTTGTAAGTGCTGAAATTACTTGTAATTTCAGCACCAGAGAGATTTGAATTTAACTTAGAAATTAGTTGCCTCTCCAAGAGAACTTCAGCAGTTACAATAAGCCAGTATACTCTAGATCTATTGAGCCTAGCAGAGACTAGTTAAACACCCTGAGAGTAGTAGATATAAGAGTAAGATTAAGATCGGTATTAGACTAAGAAGTTGCACGAATCTATCCGGCCTGAAATAAGATAGCGTGACGAGCAGACGGTGTACCCTATCCGAAATTACTCTATGAGTTAACCACATAGGACATAACTCAAAACGCCGCTTAGAAATGTCAGCGCTCACATCATCTTAGTGGCAATATTGATGTTTTCGTGAAATGATCTCTCAACCGCTTGAATTGAGTGAAAAGTGAGCAGAGATAGATGTCTTTTTTCAAAACAGCAACTATCGTGTACAGGTACCAAGATCGGGCCAAGGTCCTGTATTACTTACTAGAAGCCAACTCTCAGCGGAAGTCAGAAACGAGAGACAAGGCAAAAGACGACATAAGAATAATGAAAGGAACCACATCGTAAAATAATCCCGAACTCAGAAAAGAACTATGGTTTTCTTGGAAAAATGGACTCAGCTCTAAAACAAGGATCAAGTAACAGTCCATTAAAACAAGGATTAAACATAAACATCAAATACAGGAAAAAATTACTACAAAACAAAGGTGAATATGAAGAGGCAAAACTGCATCAGTAGTATAATTAGAGAAGAAGTTTCCAATGAAGAGATTTTTCAGAACAGAAGGTCAATCGAGACTTTTAGAGTTATAGAAGCGGAGGAAGTACTCCATTCGTCCACTAGGCGGGCCAAACTGAATACAGTTGGCCCAAAATCACCGGTACCAAAAACTTAAAACGAAGTTGTTAACAAACAACAGAAAAAGAAGATATCAGTGAAAAAGTCAAAAAGATAAAAAGTGGAGACGCAGACAGACAAAATAAAACAAAAAGATTAATAGTTCAGCTCTCTGTCGAAAAAACCCAATAAAATTGTCGAAAATTGTCGGAAAAAGTCAAGAGAACTCGTCAAAAACAACATTCGGAGAAGTGCGCGAATCAACAAAAAACCAGGAAACCTATCAATCGCGGCCGAAGAATCGATAAGAGAGCTAAATAAAGCGGGACTGTAAGCCAACAGAATGAAACACACGAACCACAAGAATTAGATGAATAGACCAATGAAAACAGTTTTCATCTATGATCGATTAATTGCATCTATTCGGGAGAAATTTTGAGTACAACTTACTAAACGTAACGAAGATGAGGAAAGCTGAATGGAGGGTGCTGTTGAATTTTGATGGAAATCAATCTGAAAAACGAGATCGGAAGAGTAAATGAAAGGATACGGGGAAGAAAATTGAATATTGAGTAGTAAAACTCCATCTTCCTTCTATGAAGTTAATTTAGAATGTGATAAAAAAAACCCAAAGCCTGCAAAAGCAGATAGATCTACAGAAAAAAAATATATGGAAAAATTGTTATCTTATTGAACTTCTGTCAAGTTTCGTAAAACAAACAAGAGTTCCATCAGTTATCAAAATTGAAACAAAAAGAGGTGTGGCCACTTTTAGCGGGCTCAACCACCCAGAAAGCTGTTAAAAATTGATCGAGGCTATGTACAGGCAAAAAACTGGTTATCAGAAATAGCAAAGACATTCTCATTTCTTTTGCAAACAGAAAAAAACTATCGAAACTTATCTCAATCAAGCCAGGTATCAAGCGTTTTAACTGGTCGTAACCAAATTGTTGGGAAAAAAGCTTTTACTGCGAAATAAGAAAGTTTCAGCAAAAAAATAATTGTTTCTTTTTGTTGGTTTTTTACATGGTTCAAAAATAAGATTTAATTAGCGTTCAGATGCGCCTACTTTTCATGGAAAACACCATTAAAATACCTCTTGACTCAATTGACTCATTTTTAACTTGTTTCATACTGTTTTTTTTCTAACCTGCAATTTTTTACGCAGTGCCTTAGTCACGATTGAAAAAATTTTAACTCAAACGTCAGGAAATTTTATATTGAGAACAAAAAGGAAAAACAAAAATTTTGTGAACAATTTTCGTGAAAGTTTTAAATTTTTTAATGAAACTTAAATATATCAATAGCTTAAGTTTCCTGAATTTTTTGTTCCGACCATTGAAAGTGAGGAAGAACTTTGTATTCAATTTTTTCTTTTTTTTGTTTTCCACACAAAATAAGGTACCACATCTTTTTACTACATAATCGAGCCACGAGCCATTACAGCGATCGTTATAAAAAACTCAATTTTGTTAGACATGTCAGCATATTTTGCGTTTGCATAGTTCTCAAATCACACCACGCATAATAACTGTGTCACTTATTTGAAGAATAGAGAGAAATAAACTAATTACTTTTTTAAAATTTATGTATGGTCAAAATTTAGAGAAACTCTGCACTGACTAGGCTCACCATTTTGTGTCTGTATGTTCCTGGGTTCCAGAGACAAGTCTTTAAACGTGTTAAATTTTTGCCGCAATGGTTAGAGAAAATGTAAGAACAAAAGAACAAAGGGAACGTCCTTGTTTCGAAATCCGCTTACAGTTCCCAAAAAGCACTGTTTGGCCTCGTAATGATCGATCATCTCGTTTCATCGATCTTTGAAAACCATTTTAACTGATTGAATTTGAATTTTGAACCAATTTTCGCCCAGACTAGCAGAACAGATGATTCCAAGTGAAATACAGTCCACCATTAAATGATAGTTCAAAAAACACAACGCAACTGAATTTAGGTTTTTCTGTTCAAGAATTCGAGAGGCCTTGCAATTTGTATAATTTATCAATCATTTTGGAGTAAGAAATTGAAATAAGGAAAAAAAGAAACGCGTGAAAAAAAAACGTAGTCATAATTGCTCGTATCATTATCTCAGATTTGTAGTTAGTACTAGATTTTAGAACTAGGATCCAGCTTATTTTTCTATGAGCAACTAACTACTAGAGCAGTGAATTACGTTTGTTCATCCAACAACTCTTAAGTTGATATGTAGTTTCTAAAACATTTTCTGAGTTTAATAACGTCTAAACGCATTGTAATTACTTTACACATTTGATTAAATTAGAACTCTAATTGAACTCAAATCGTTATTTGAAAAATTCAACGTCCAGTTAAATCATATTCAACTGATTTTTTTCCCAAATAAATAAACTCAACGTCGTCAAAAAGTATAAACTCATACTCATCGTCGTCAAAAAGTACATCATTTTGTAGCTGTAAGTTCTCTCAGTTTTGAATTTCACCAGCTCAATTTTTTTTATATCTGCAGCTGGGTAAAAAGTAAAACATAGCCAGCCAACAACAAACAGTTGGAAAAGAGTAATGAACGCATGAAACTAAAAAAAAAACACTAATTTTTTTCAAGAGCCTTCAATTTTTAAATAACGAAGAAAAAAAATTGATGGTTTTTTGAATCTGTTGAACAATTTATGCTGGACACTTTTTTGTTAAATCTAACCCAATTTGAGAAAACTGGATCAATACGTAAGACTTTTATCCAGCTGGGAAAGCTGATAACTAATTTCCGTTTTCGAAATCAGAAGTCAATCACGTTTTTTGTCACTTTTACACTTTTGCTGTTCGATAGTGGAGTTTGTCTTCTTTTTAACAATGGAAATGCTTTGAACTTAAAAAGAAATCACAAGTCAAAACGAGAACAAATTTGAAGACTTTTTCCTGAAAAAAAATCTGCAAGACCTATATAAGAGTACCCACTACGTTCATTACTCTTAACAAGCAACAAATGTTTAAAATATGTTCTGCCAGAAAAAAAAACATGTATTTTTCATTTCAGCATTCCAAATGAAAATTTTGAATTTTGATAGATGAATGAAAAAATTTTACTTGAAAAACTTTGTATGTGTTGAAATTTTCCATGGCATTTAAATTTTGATTTTAAACTTGCATCTAAAATTGAGTGTTTTTACCCTGAGTTTACCGTAAAATTACTAAAAAAAACAAAAAAAAATCAAAGCTGATGATTTTAAAATAAACTTGATACATTTTCGGATTTAATGTGAAAACTTTTGGAATCTAAGCTCCAAAAAGCATTTAAATCTCAAAACTGAAACATTGTTTTCTTTTCCTCTCTTGAACAATCAACGTGTTACTATGCGTCTAAGACCAAAAACAAACAAATTGGGGATTCAGGGTGAATTTTCACACACCAAACTCTCGAATGTATCTGCTTCAGTATAGATTTATGTAACACAAGCACTGTGTTGCTATGAATTGCTCGTTTTCAAAACTTTTTAAAACTCTCAGTTTGCGCATGGCTTACTTATTTAGATACATTACCTAAACAAAACTACTCGTATTAAGAGCCAACAAGGCTGTTTAAAATACTAAGAAAATGATGAGAAAAGTTGGGAATTACAATCTTGAATCACACACAGATATATAAAAATAATTAATTAAGCAATATTCGAGCTCTAAACATTTTTGGTCAGCTACTAAAAGTTCTCTCTTTTATTCGTCCCCAAAGAAAACTAGGAAGTTTTAATTGAAAAATTTTAGCAACTAATTTTCCGGCAAAAAAGTGAGTTCAAAAAAATTAAGCTGAGAACTAGTAGTTCTACATACTGTAAGTAAAGTAATTTTTTATCTTATTTTCAATTTTGATGAATTTAAGCATTTGAATATGCATCTTCTTATTTTTTAAATTTTTTTCGAAAAATTCATCAGCCCTATTTCAATTTTTTTTAAATTTTTTGGTCAGTACATATTAACTTTTCTGTACTTTGAACAATTTCTGGCCTGGAAAAACTCGTACAGTAAGGTTAAACACAAGGTACAACAAACCGTTTCCTAAATTTTCCAATGGTGAGGTAGAAATGGTAAAAAAAAAAGGTAAAGGTACAGAAACAAAAAAAAAACAGAAAAAAAAATAGAACCGAGTGGAGCTCAATTGAGAGCCCAAATGTTGTCGAGAGTGTTTGGTTGGATCACTGTCTCATATGCTATTCTTACTCCGCCAGTTGGAATATCAAATGCTGTGTTTTTCTTGAAAGCAAAAAAACATCTGACTGCCAAGGATGGTCTTCCCAGTAAGTTAGATTACTTTACAAAATCAAGACTTGGTAAAAAATATATTTAGTTGTTTTTCAAATGTCTCACTCATTGTTTTCTCACTCAAAAAACTCATTGTTTTCCAAATTTATAGGAAGAACCTTGTTAATTCCAGGTTGTTTTTCCAATGGAGTGGAGCAAATAACTTATTGGGGGCACATTGAAACAACTGCTGAATTTTGATTTTTCGACTAATAAGTTTACCAAGTACTACTGAAACGCCAACAGAAAACTGTGATAGAAAATTTTTGGTGCGACCTCTCAGATCATATGAAATACTAAACGAGGCGTTAGATAGCTGTGCAATTTTTAAGGTTTATCTTAAGAAAAGCCAACTTGTAGGTTAACATTTAATGAAAAATTCAAACTTGAACTTTTTGATTACTTTTTTTGATAATATATGTTTTTTTTCTACTATAAATGAACTTGGATCAATATCTTACTGCCCATGACCTTTAACGCATGCAAATCAAAAACAGTACTTTTTCGGGTGATCTGTACGCTGCTTGAGAAAAAACGAAATAACAGCCAGGTTTTTCGTTTCTCAGAAGGTTTCTCAGAAAATTTTGTTAAAGAACATAAAATAGTCTTTAGATCATACTCTTACGAATAGAAAAAATAAATGACCGATGTAATTACCATTTGGTTGTGTAGTTTGATTGCTGTTTTTTCTCAAAAACTTCCCAATACTTGGTGATTTCCAAAGATAAAAAATACCCAGTAATTTTGCTCGGGTTGCGTATTTTTCCTCAAGTTTTTCATTTCAGTTTCTAGTTAAAAAACATGGCGGAACTTCAAAACCAATTCATTTGAGGTCTTTTTTAACCATTTACAAACAACATATAGGTGCCTTGGGCCCTGAAATAAAATTCATTTCGTCTGCGAGTGTTTTTTAGAACTCAAAAATCTCTAAATCAAAAATTGCCTGGTTGGTCTATTTTGTTTCCTTAAAGAGCGAATTTTGTCAAGGGAACTATTGGGGGGATTCTCATGAGAGATGATGACAAACTTTTAACCAATGAATTTCGATAGACATTCCAAGAGACTGAATGCTTTTTGCTCAAAAACCGAAATTGTGATTAGCAAAAAAGAGTTTTAGAATCATAGCAAACATTTGCTGCACATTAAGTTTTGTTGGGTCTTATGCACTAAAAGGCCCAAAATGAGTATTTCTACATCTTGATCTTAATTCAGTATAAGCTTCATCTGTTTGGTTCATTAGCCAATCAAATGCAAACAACATGGTCCGGCATTTTATATGAAATTTAAAGCAGATTAAATCATTGGCTGAAACGACCAAAACGATAGAAATCTTTTCGCGTTGAAACCATTTTACTTAAATCTTTTCGTTTGAGTATAGTTTCCTAAAAAACATGTAATCGATTTTATTATTTGATCAAGATTCGCATTCTCAGTAAATTCGGCTAAAACTTTTTTTCTGCTGGAACGGTTGATTGACATGCCTGGTCAATTTGCTTGAGTTTGATTGGCTAAAATTAGCCAACCAAAGTCTTCCGCATTAGTTTTAGCTAAGAGATATTACGAGTTTCATTTTCGGCCGTTTTGTGTATAAGACACGTTTTGTTGTTTTTTTTTTAATTTTTAAGGTCGGTTTTACGTTTGTACAAAACTCGAAATTGAATTTGCAGCATTTGCAAATTCATTTATCTGATTACTTTTTATTCTTTCAAAACTACATGGCCTGTAGTTTTCATGGCCTGAAATTATCGTTTTAGCTAATTTTGCTTTTTTTCAACATTCTATTTTGATTGGCTGGAAATAAATGAAAAATATTTGCCAACAATTATTTAATCCATCATGAGAAACGCCAGGACGCTGTTCATGGGGGGCATTCAACAGTGCCGAAGTACAACAGTGACGAAAAAAATGAAAATTTTTGAATTATTTACACGCATTTTCTAAAGAGCGGGAAATTACTGACGCTAATTATCAAAAAATATTACTCCAATTTTGGCGCCAATATGTCTGCAACTGCAAATTGAACATTTACTTTGGCGCCAAAACGTCTAAATTGCAAATCTAAAAGTTTTGGCATCTAAAAGTTTTCTTAAGACTGTAAGCGATTGCTGTTCAATTTGTGAATGCCGCACTTAATATGTTGAAATTTATTCAAACTTTCGGCACTGTTGAACAAAGTTTTCATTTTCAACACCGTTGAACAAAGTTTTTATTTTCGGCACTGTTGTACCTCTTCACTGTTGTACTGTCCCCTATTCAAGTAGCAAATCTTTTTTTAAGTTTTTATGTTGCATTTCGATCAATGAGTTATTCTCGTTAAAGCCTTTTCCCATCCTGACAAATTCCATTCACTCATTAACAATTCTGATGCCTTGTTGATTGCAAAAAAGCGCTTTTCAATCAAAATCAGATTATGACTTTAACACTGGCAATTTGGGCGATTTGGAATACATAAATTATACACTTTTTCCGAAGTTGTACTGTTATTTAATCGGAAAACTAATACGGCTCAATATTTTTGAAAACTTTATTGAGGCAAAAATATTGATTCAAATACAGACCCGAAGTACAACATTTTGATATCAATATGATAATGCAAGAGCATAATCAAGTTTTAAGTTTTACATTTTAATAGTCGACACAAATTTGCAAAGATTTTGATCTGATTTAACCAGTATAATTGTTCCAGTTTTCGAAGAAAAAGGTAAAACACTGGCCTTGATTTGATATTTTCTCCAGATTCATTTCGAGCTCTAGTTTAAAAAACATGGCGTTATTTTCTAAACTCAATTTCAAAATTTTCTTGATGCCTTCACTTGAAAACCAAATAAAATTTGGCGCACGACAGTTTGTCAGTAGTCGTAAAACTCAAAAGTGGTTTCAATTTTCGTACATAAATTGGGATGACTTTTTTTTATTCATTGTCTGATTTTATTTTGTGCGTAAAAATTACCCTTACTGAAACAAACGAAATAAGTATAAGCTAGCCAATCAATACAATTTTTGGTTTAATAGACGCAGAATGCATAAAAAGTTTTTTGACCTTAAGCATCGAAGCAAAACCTTCAGCTATTTCAGAAACGGTGTTTGCCACTCAATTTTTTAAATGTTAAGATTTGGTGGGAAATAAAGATTCAGTTATTTTCAGCCAGTCAGAAATGAGTATTCAATGAACTCAAAGAAGTTGCCAAAATCTCCAAGAAAGCGAATAAATCCAGACCTTTAAAATTAACATCAACTGATTAGAAAATAGATATGTGGTAAGGTGATGTAATGCTGTAAGCACAGTTGAAAATGATATAGCTTCAAGAGTTTAATTTAATCCGAAACTTTGTTTTCGTTAGCAATATGCGGTTCCGTGAACCAGCTCAGTTATACGTATCATCGTACGCAGAGCTCAATAACTAACTAAAGTCTAAGCAGCGATCAACACTGCATGACCTTGACTTAAGGTTAATAACAATATGTATAATTACAGATACTGATATGCGTTCCAAAGTTAGTGTGCAGCGAGGTTAACATGGTTACTGCACATGCAGTATATGCTGCACCACACTCCCCTTAAAATAACTAAATTTTATACAGTATACGTATAAAATTTAAATAGCTATGAGTTTTAGTACTCAGTTTTAATCAGTTTCGGACGGATTTTTAGTTTTTTCTTGTTGATCTCATCTCTCAATGCTCCTCTGTTCGATTTTGATCCTCTGTCACGTCTCCGTCAAAGTATAGTGGTACCCACCCTGCAGCATTCCAGGTCTTTGTAATATCTAGTGCGTCACTTCCAAATTGTCTTCGAAAAAGATGTTTCTCGAGCAATCCCAGTTTCGTCTCTACCGGTTTGTTGACGTCAGATTTGAACGTTGATATTTTAACTCTGTATGCCTCTAGTGCTGCTTTATTAAGATCCGTTATATCCTGTTCTGTCGTAATTAGTTTGATTGAATGTTTGACAGGATTTTTGAAACGACTTGGACCTTTGTTTTTTGCCTGTCTCTCGCTGCGTCTAACCGGTACCTCGCTCTCGCCCGATTCATCTGAGAGTGTCCGCATTTTTCGGAATCGTTTCTGCAGCTTTTTGCACTCCCCTTGTCAGGACCTGGTCTGCTAAGAGATTCCAGTCTTCTCTGACTAAACCGCGGCTTTGAAATGTCTCCAGTATTTTTTCTGCTTATGATTTCCTACTCTTATTCTTCATTTCCTTCCTAGGAGTGGTTGTATTTAAGGTACAGGGTATCGCTGGAGATGACAATTTGTTCGTTTCTTCCTCATCTGCTTTGTTTTTCTGACGTACTGTTGCGGCAGCTTTCTGTTTCCTACCCTCCTGACACGTTGGCTTTTTGTCCTTTTCACCGGCACCTTTGGGTTCTGAACCACTCGCGTTTCCCAACACTGGACCGGCGTTGTTGGGTTTAGCCCTCTTCACGGCCAAATTGAGGCCTCCTTTTACCTCTATTTCCTTCGATGTTACATTTTGCTGACTATCTTGGTCTAGCTCTGCTGCATTTTCCAAGTTCGACCTCGTTTGTATTTCAGGCATTTCTTCTGAGTCGCTGTTCTTTTTTCTTGACCCGCTTTCTTTTTTCTTTGTTTTCGATTTCGGTTCGTCTCCATGTGGGCTTCGTCTAGATTGGTCTTTTTTCGGGCTTTTATCCCTGAGATCACCGGTGTCGGTTTTTGATTCGGCAATCTCGCTCTTTCTATAGATTGCCCCCGCAGCTGTTCTTACTGTGTGTGGAGTTTCCAATTGTACTTTCCCCTTCAACGGGTTTGTTAACACCTTTCCACTCTTCCTTCCTTCGTCGTTTCTCAATAGATTCGGCGATCTTGGTTCAACCTGCTCTGGCTTATCCTCGATGAACCCGTATTCCCACGAATATAGGAGCTCTTTCCTTAATTCTGGGTTTATTATGCTCGTTTCGTCAATTATCCGTTTAATGTCGTTAGCCGACGTATCATTCCTGGTCTCATTATATCGAGCGTTTGCTTCTAATATGGTGCTCAGTGCTTTTGCCTGATCTCTGTCTTTAGCTGACTCTACTTCTGACTTGAACATAGGACTGACTTCTTCTCTGTTTTGCCCCTTTCGTACGATTTTGACGTTATCGCGTGACTGATCAACCCCTCTTTTCAATTGTGAGGCGGCGAGGGCTGAACGCTCCAGGTGTTCCTTAGCTAAATCATCAGAGTTTTTAATGAACTTATCCCTTAAGATTTTGAATTCTGTTTTTGGAAGTCGTCCAAAATGTGCTTCGAATGGGGAGCTTTTTATTGTTTTTTGTTTGGTCCACCTAAGATCTCGAAATATCGTGCTAAGAGCAAGTTTTATTGATGTGACAATTTCTTCCAATAACATAACTCCCAGTCTTCGTTTGATGGTTTGTATGGTTTGTTCAACCAGGCCACATCCCCTGTGATCCCCTACTGGGCAGAATTTTTGTTCAATATTATGTTCAGTACAGAACTTTTTCATCGTTTTGCCTTTAAATCCTGAGAACAGATCGGTTCTTATTGATTCAGATATTCCGTGTGTATCAATATAAATACGCAGAAATTTCATCGACGATTTTCCCCCAGTCGATTTTGTAACTTTTACCGACGGAAATTTTGATATCTATCTATGGCTGTAAGCAGGAAGATTTTCTTCCCCTTTTTGTCTTCTAAGGGACCCGCTTAATCTAATTGCAGTTCCTGCCCTGGCTGCGTGAGAAGTGGAAGTTGTTTTTGACGCATTTTTTTGGTATAATATATTTAACATTCTTACCATAGCGGGTACAGCTTCGACACTCCTCTGCCATATTCACAATATGTTTATGCATGTGTGGCCACCACAGGTATCGGGTACGTCCAATATGGCTTCTTGTCCTAGATGGCCTCGGTGATTTCGTTTCAAGACTGCAGGGCGCAGTTGTCCTGGGACGGCCAGTCGCCCATCTACGACAATGCAATCGTCTACAACGGCCATTTGGTGCCATAGCGAATTCGTATACGGCCCCATCATCTCAAATGAGTGGCGATTTTTTCGTTCTATCACTCTCCTTAACCTGTTCATCCATGTATCCTCCGTTGTTACTTCGGCAAGTAGATTTCTGTCAAAAAGCTTTGACAGATTGTGCAAATTATTGTCTTCTAGTTGTTCAGCTTGCCGGAATTCCTTTTTTCTTGATTTCCTATCGCTTTTCCGTCCCCCAATTAGACTTCTTTCTGGGCTTGATGTAGGGCTGTCGGCTGTAAAATCCCTTTCTATGATCTTGGAATCGTTTCTTTCCGGTATGTTCGTCTGTGGACTGGACATTATTGTTGACGCTTCTAGCTCCAGCAAACTCCCCGGTTTTATTTTTTCTGCCCGTTCTGATCTTACTAAATTCCAGAAGGACATTAGCTTTTTGGGTTCTGAATTGGTTGGTGTTGAGGTTGATTGTCCCGAATCCCTTCTTCTCTGGTTTATCATTTCCTTTTTCCGCAATTCGACTTTTGGTATGTCTTCTTTCGAGCTGTCTGATTCCTGTACTGTTTTTGTTCTCCGGTACTTCGTTTCAGTCACTTGTTCCAGCATTTGTTCTCAATTTTTTTCTCGTTCAACTATTTTCACGCTCCTTTTTGGTTTTTCCTTCATTCGACTTTTTCTCTTTTGATATTTTTTTCAGTATTTTTTATTTGAATGTCAACCGACTGTTTGCAAAGAGATAGTTCGCCTAAAGTGTTTGGCTCACAATTTGAAAGACGTGAGTTTTGACCGTTTTCGTTCCGGTCGAGCCCTGTTCGTTTTTGAACAAAACGGTTGCTAGGTTGCTATAGCAACCGTGGGATGACGTGTCTTTTAATTCATCCAGTGTATCTTTCAATCCAGAATGTTCTAGAATAATTTCGTTTTGTCTTGTGTTTACCGTTTCGTTCAGCCAACTGCTTAAACAATCGAGTGCTTTATGAAAATATTCGATCGATGCTACAATGAATTTGTCATCTAAGTATGACTCTGGCCACGGTTCCCCGTTTGGCTCTCTTGACATGTAATTTCAATCCCCATGTCTTTATCCTATATATGCACCACTTTAAATTGATAAGGCAAAAACCGATCTACCCACTTAGTAAATCGAGATTGGTACGTTTTGTTAGATTTATATTCTCCTAGTGCTGATGTAAGAGCTTTGTGGTCCGTTGCTAGTATGAATTCTTTTCCCAGTAAATTGTGTTTAAATCTATCTACCGACCAAACTACTGCGAGCAGTCCTAACTTGTTTGTCGAATACTTTTTTTCTTGAGTGTTAATATAACGTGATGCAAACGCAATAGGTATCCATTCGTTATCATCTGTTTTGTGCTCTATAATTGCGCCGAGACCACTGTGACTTGCATCAAACTTTACCCGAGTATCCTTTTTGGGGTCATAGTAATGATTTTAAGCTATCTTTGCCACCGCCTTTTTTTTTCTTCGAAAATCAAGGAGTGCTGCTCTACCCATTTGAATTTTTTCACGGGAAATTTAACATTTTTCATCTTCTTTTTTTCATTTTCTTCTCTTAACAGTGGTCTGAGCTGAACAGGGAGGAGTTTAGAAAGATGGTTATTACTACCCATAAACGATCTTAATTGTTTTAAGGACTTTGGGTGTTGCAATTTTAGTATTGCCTCTATCTTGGTGACTTTTGGTGTTATTCCTTCTGAAGAATGTTTATGACCTAACCAGTTCACTTCTGTTTGAAAAAATGCGCATTTTTCCAATTTTAACGCTAGGTTTTCATTGTCCAATTTTTTTAAAACGTCAATTACTAGCTTTTCATGTTCGTGTTTTTCCCCTTTTGAGACAATCAGGATATTATCCCGAAAACAGAAGGTGTGCTTTGCATGATTTAGTGTTCGATCCATGGCTTTTTGAAACTCTGAAGGCTCGTCTGCTAATCCATAGAATCCGGTTAGAAACCTATACGTTCCTGTTGCCCGGCCACCCACTATGTTAAAGTTACACTGGTTAGCTGTTTCTTCATTTAGTCGTATTTGACTATAAGCGTATTTCAGATCCAGTACCGTGAAATACAACGTACCGGCTGTATTGCAGTTACTATTTGATTTACTCCATCCAATAATTCATCCACATTTGGCATCTGATATTTGTTGTTATACAGTTGCCTATTTATGAGTTTTGCGTCTAACGAATTTTTCTGCACGAATTTTGATTTGAGACCCAGAAAATTGTCCTCCACTGGAGCTGCCTACTACCGATTTCTGGAACGCTTGTGTTGTTTGCTTGCTTTGTTCAAATTTAATTGCTCGTTTGAGTACTTCATCTGGTGCGAACGTTTCAAACGTCAATGTATCTTGAAGTGCAGTATTCTCCATTCGTGATATGAATAGATCTCGAACCAATTCTTCTTCCAACCCACCCAATTCGGCCGTAACTACTTGAGCGGTTAATGCCGCATGAAAAGACTCCAGAGTCTCTCTAGATTCTTGTGTCCTGATGAATAATCTATATCGCTCGTACGTAATGTTTTTCGTTTTTTCAAACGATATTTTAGCCAAACTCACCATATCTCTGAACTCAAGTTTTGATACTTCAATATGTGGATTTTTTTGCACGAATTTTTTTCCCTTCTGTGCCTAGCGCCAGAAAAAAACGGGACGTAAGTTGTTTTTGACCTTCATTGTAAAACACATTATGTCCTACCTTAGGTCCGCGTTCCCTTCTCTCTTGGTTTTCGAGTATTACTTTGTCTCTTCTTAGGCTATCTCTCCCCTACCGTTCCGTTACTGCCTGCGCATTTTTGGTTTCTCCCGGAGTTTCAGGGCGAGGCATTAGCTCATCAATGACTTCATTTGGTTCTTCTAGTATTATCTCAGGATTCACGCTTTCTTTGACCGTCACTGCTAGCATAAATTGATCCAACCAAATTTTAAAATTCCACGGTGGATCCGAACTAGCTGAGGTACAGAACTCTGGGATACCCATGTCCGCTCGGTTATCCTGTGCCATGAGTCCTGCTGGCTGCGCCATGTGCTAAAGTGATGTAATGATGTAAGCTCAGTTAAAAATGATATAGTTTCAAGAGTTTCATTTAATCCGAAACTTTGTTTTCTTTCGCAAAATGCGGTTCCGTGAACCAGCTCAGTTATACGTATCATCGTACGCAGAGCTCAACAACTAACTATCTAAGCAGCGATCAACACTGCATGACCTTGACTTAAGGTTAATAACAATATATATAATTACAGATACCGATATGCGTTCCAAGGTTAGTGTGCAGAGAGGTTAACATGGTTACTGCACATGTAGTATGTGCTGTACCGCAAGATACATGAAATTGTAAAATTTGCGAAATCAAGTCGCGGTATTGAAAAAAAAATTCCAAGCCGACTTTTAAAAAATTGAAACAAAAAAAACTAAAAAAATTTATGGTTTTTTGCACTAATTGTACAGCGAAACGTTGTTGTTTTGCAATATTTAATTTTGTTTAATGACTTCCGCTTTGTGCAAAAGTCGTTCGGCCAATAGAAGTTTGTATTGATTCTGATTGCTTATAAGTTTGTCACCAGTCGGTCCCTCCATCATGAGAATCCCCTGTCTTCAAAATTGGATCAAGAAAACTAAGATAGTTGCCATGGTCGCGAGTTTTGGTGTCTTTTTTTTAATTTCAGCGTGTTTGGGGCTGAACTTGCAACAAAAATTGATCTTGCTAAATTAATTAACAATTTTATTAGTTTTTGGACTTCTAAGATTAGTTTTTCATCGACAAAGCAGCGTTATTTCATCAATGAATTTTCGATGAGTTATCGCTGGGCATTTTATCTTTTGTCGTTTTTTGATTAAAGAGTTTTTTAAATTATTATTTACATTTTTCGTGTGATTTTTTAGGATCCTACTTGAACACCACGAACCAACAAAGGGTCACTGAAATGAGTCTCAATTGAAGCAAAAACCCAAAAACTTTTTTTTATTGCATCTGAATAGCTTTCTACATCTTAAAAAGATCATAGTGAAACTTATATTGAGCATTAAACATTTCTCTTCCAGCACATGTAATTCGCTGATTTTCTGGAATATGAATTATAAATAATATATCTACCATTCAAATTTTATGTCAAATATATGGTTCATCTAAAGACCTATATATCATTGATTCACTTCTATTACTTTAAATGTCTTAAGCGAGGAATATTTATGAGAGACCAGTCCCTGATAGACTCCTGAAACTTAAACGCATTGTTTCCAGGTTTTTCTATTTATGTTCGAGCTGTTGATTTT
>NC_087066.1:4355303-4375474 GCF_963678635.1 Symsagittifera roscoffensis
CCAAACACTTTAAGCGAATTATCTCATTAAAAGCAGTCGGTCGACATTCACAAAAACGATACTGAAAAAAACTATCAAAACAGAAAAAGTAGAATGGAGAAACACCAAAAAAGTTCGTGAAAATACGTGAACGTGAAAAGAAGAGAGATCACAAGATGGAACAAGTGACGGAAACGACGTACCGGAGAACAAGAACAGTACAACGAGGACACGAATCAGACAGTTCAGAGGAAGACATACCACAAGTAGAATGGCGGAAAATGGAAACCATAAACCACAGAAGGGAATAAGGACAATCAACCTCAACACCAACACATTCAGAATCCAAAAGGCTAATATCCATCTGTGATTTGGTAGGATCAGAACGAGCGGACAAAGTAACACCGGGGAGTTTGCTGGAGCTAGAAGCTTCAACAGAAACGTCCAGTCCACAGAAATGTCCAGTCCACAGACGAACATACCGGAAAGGAACGATTCGAAGATCATACAAGTGGATCTTACTGCCGACAGCTCTACATCAAGCCAAGAAATTAGTTTAGTTGGGGGACGGAAAAGCGATGGGAAATCACAAAAATACATAATCCGGCAAGCAGAGCAACTAGAAGACAATAATTTGCGCAACATGTCAAAGCTTTTTGACAGAAATCTACTGGCCGAACTAACAACAGAGGATACATGGATGGACAGACTGAGGACGGTGATAGAACGAAAAAATCGCCTTTACGTTTGAGATCATGGGACCGTATACGATTTCGCTCTGGCACCAAATGGCAATTGTAGACGATTGAATTGTCGTAGATGGGCGACTAGCCGTCCCAGGACAACTGCGTCCTGCAGTCTTGAAACGAGTTCACCGAGGCCACCCTGGACAAGAAACCATGTTGAACGTATCTCGATACGTGTGGTGGCCACCTGTGGAACTGCAATTAGATTATGCCGGTCTTTAGAAGATAAAAAGGGGAAGAAAATTTACTTGCTTGCAGCCATAGATAGATATTCAAAAATTCCGTCGGTAAAAGTTACAAAATCGATTTTGGGAAAGTCGTCGGTGAAATTTCTGCGTACTTAAATTGATAGACACGGAACTCCTGAATCAATAAAAACTGATCAGTTTTCGGGATTTAAAGGAAAAACAATGAAAAATTTCTGTTCTAAACATAATTTTGAACAAATATTCTGCCCTGTAGGGGATCACAGGGGATGTGGCCGGGTTGAACGAACCATACAAACCATCAAAAGAAGACTGGGAGTTTTGTTATTGGATGAAAATGTAACATCAATAAAACTTGCTCTTAGCACGATAATTCGAGATCTTAGGTGGAGCAAACAAAAAAACTATCAAAATCTTTCCATTCGAAGCCCATTTTAGACGACTTCCGAAAATGGAATTCAAAATCTGAAGAGATAAGTTCATTAAAAACTCTGATCGTTTAGAAAAGGAACACCTGAAGCGCTCAGCCCTCACCGCCTCACAATTGGAAGGAAGGGTTGATCAGTCACAAAATTGTGCGAAAGGGACAAAGCAGTAGAGAAGTCAGTCCTCTGTTCAAGTCAGAAGTAGAGTCAGCCAAAGATAGAGATCGGGCAAAGGCAATGAGGACCTTATTAGAAGCGAACGCTCAATGGAATGCGACCAAGAGGGACACGTCGGCTAACGACATAAAACGGATAGTTGACGAAACGAGCACAATAAACCGAGAATTGAGGAAGGAGCTTCTAAATTCGTGGGAATGCGGGTTCATCGAGGATAAACCAGAGAAGGTTGAGCCAAGATCGCAAAATTTACTGAGAAATGACGAAGACAGAAAGAGTGGAAAGGCTTTAACAAACCCGTTGAAGGGGAATGTACAATAGGAAACTCCACACACAGCAAGAACAGCTTCGGGGGCACTCTATAGAAAGAGCGATATTGCCGAACCAAAAATCGACACCGGTGAACTCAGGGATAAAAGCCCCCCGAAAAAATCCAATCTAGACAAAGCCCCCATGGAGACGGACCGAAATCAAAGGCAAAGAAAAAAGAAAGCGGGTCAAGAAAAAGGAACAGCGACTCAGAAGAAATGCCTGAAATACTTGAGAGGTCGAACATAGAAAATGCAGCGGCGCTATAGCAAGATAGTCAACAAAACTTAATATCTAAGGTTATAGATGTAAACGGCGGTCACAATTTGGCAGTAAAGAGGGCCAAACCCAACAATGCCGGTCCAGTGTTGGGAAACGCGAGTAGTTCAGAACCCAAAGGTGCTGGGAAGAAGGATAAAAGCCAACGTGTCAAGAGGCTAGGAAACACAAACCTGCCGCAGCAGTAAGTCAGAAAAACAAAACAGACGAAGAAGAAACAAACAAATCGTCATATCCGGCGAAAGCCTATCTTTTCTTGAATACATCCACTCCTAGGAAAGAATTGAAGGATAAGAGTTAGGAAATCACTCGCAATAGTTCAGCAGAAAAAATACTGGAAACGTTTCAAAGTCGTGAATTAGTCACAGAAGACTGGAAACTTTTAGCAGATCAGGTCCTGACAAGGGGAGTGCAAAAAGCTGCAGAAACGATTCTGAAAAATGCGGACATGAGTGTTGATGAAGACAGCAACGCGCCCCCTGGTTTCTCATAAGAATCGGGCAAGAGCGAGGTACCGGTTAGACGCAGTGAGAGACAGACAAAGAACAAAGGTCCAAAGCGTTTCGGAAATCCTGTCAAATATTCAATCAAAATAATTACGACAGAACAGGATATAACGGACCTGAACAATTCAGCACTAGAGGCATACACAGTTAAACTGGCAACGTTCAAAACTGACGTAAGCAAACCGGTAGAGGCGAAATTGGGGTTGGTCGAGAAACACCTTTTTCGAAGAAAGTTTGGAAGTGAGGCACTGGATATTACAAAGACCTGGAATGCTGCATGGCGGGTCCCACTATACTTGGCTGGAGACGTGACAGAGGATCAAAAACGAACAGAGGAGCATTGAGATATGGGACCACCAGAACAAACTTAAAGTCCGCTCAAAACTGATTGAACTGAGTACTGAAACTCATAGTTATTATAAATTTTATACGTATACTATAGAAAAGTTAGTTATTCCAAGGGGAGTGTGGTACAGCACATACTGCATGTGCAGTAACAAGGTTAACCTCGCTGCATACAAACCTTGGAACGCATATCGGTATCTGTAATTACCTATTTTGTTATTAATCTTAAGTCAAGGTCATGCAGTGTTGATCGCTGTTTAGACTTTAATTAGTTGTTAAGCTCTGCGTTGATACGTCTAACTGAGCTGGTTCACGGAACCGCATATTGCTATAGAAAACAAAGTTTTAGATTAAATTAAACTTTTGAAACTATATCCTTTTCAACTAAGTCTACAGCATTTCATCACTTTACCACAGATTTTAATATTTTTTTCAAAATTGCTTCAAAACATATGTCTATTTTTGCTCTTTCTGTTTTCATTTTAATATTATGACTGTTTTGATTCTTATCATTATCGTTTATTAGTAGGATCATTTTTTTTGTTACAGTAGTTTTTATAATTAATAGGATTATTATGATTACTGCTATTAATATCATTAGTTTTGTTGTTATTATTTCTGTGATTATTGACTGTTTTTTATAACCACTGATTTTTCCATTTATATTCTCATGTCTGAGTTACCTTGGTTGCGGCAACTTTGCATGAAATTTGAATTATTCAGTAGAGTTACTCAAGATATAATACAGGACTATGAAGAAAAAAATCATCAGGGTCTTAAAGGACTTTAAATCGGCGGTTACTAAAAGAAAATACTTGTTTCTGGTTTTCTCAAATTTTCTCTTTTCGAATTGAAACTCATTCAAAACAATTTGAAATGCTTTCGATAGCAAAGTTTCTAATTTTTTTTCCTAGCCCTGATTTTTGCTTTTAATTTATGAAAGTTTAAAAAAGTGAAAGTATCTGAAATCAAATATCGTGAGTCATAACATCATAATTCCATCAGCTTTAGAGCTACCAAAACGTTGAAGTAAAGGGTCATATAGTTTTCACAAACAGTACTGATGCCACTGGTAGGTTGGAAATCGCTTCTATTTGGAGCAGCTGGAAAAATACTATTTTCATCATCATCATCACCGTCAACATCATCATGGTCTCCGGTGTCGATCGGAACTTTCTTAAGATAATCGGTAATATCCTGTGGTAAATCGTTGCATACTTTTACCATACCCGATGACGGTGTCGGCATAACAACTTCATATTTATTAGTCACTGATTTTGAAGGCGCCACAAGTGATCTCCAATAACACTTTTTCATGGCTGTCGACACTGTTTGGTTATGTTGGCATTTGGAGTCTAAGTCGTCGTTGGTTCGATGCAACTGGTACTGATGCATGTAGCAAATGACGCACATACTGGCAAATGATCCACTCTTTGGAAGTTGGGTACAGTTGCCCATTTCAAATAGATGGGCATGAGCCGCAGGCATCATTCCTGGTTTCAGCATGTCGCCATAAGTGAGTGCTCCGTATTCTATTCGCTGCACATCGTGGCCGACCTACGGTATTCATGCATGACTCATTAATCGATTCGAGATAACTTTTACAACTACCGGATCTCTTTGACCCAAACGAACAAACTAGTCATTGATAGGAAACAAAGGTTTATTCATTGAAAACTTAATTTGTCGAAAATGAAGGAAGAGAATAACTTTTAGTTTTTTAGGCTATTTGTAGAGGAATTATGTTATGATAGTTTGTCTAAGAAAAGTCCGTTCATATTGACTTCACGCACATTCTAGACTTTGGTGGGCAACTGTTTTTTTTCCGGCTCAATACCGGTTTTTGTTCCGACTTTCGAAGAAATGCGGAATATTTATGCTTGGGTGGTTTTTTTTTCAGTCAGTTTTCGCCGATCGAAAAAAAACCTTTTGATGAAAATTTTTTAAATCACAAATGAAAACAAGACTGCTCGTATCAGGGCGAAGCCCTGAAAGTTCCGACTGCCTTTTGACGTTTATGGAGCAGTAATAACATAAACAACATAAAAAAATTAAATGAAATGAAATGAAATGAAAAAAAAAATTTCTAAAATTTGAAAATTTTTCTATGAAAATCATCCCCCACACGCCATATAAAGTACAAAACAATAGATTTCGCTCCTTGTAACAAATCAATTATGGCAAATAAGCTTCTTACAACCAATTTGGAACGATTTCTAAGACGGATTAATTCTCCGCTTACGCGTTAATAGCGCGAATTATATCGCGCGTTAATTGTCCCAAATTGGTCAAAATGGCAATCTTTAAACCCTCATAACTTTACAAAAAATGATCACAGGTAAAATATCTTTTCAAATTTAAGCTCAGAACAACAATAGCTTTCGAATGGTATAAAAAGTTTCCGTCAAAAATGGCTAGTTAAAAAGTCGAAATTTGTCTGAAGAAAAAAAAAACCCACCCCGAGCACAAATATTCCGTTACTTTCGTATCGAAAGTCGGAACAATAATGACTCCTTGAGCTCAAAAGTAAGAAATATGTATGCCTTCGAACACTTTTTTTGTAAAATTCTGGGAGTCTGAAAATAGTCATTTTAGCCATTCCCTGAAACTAATTTTTGGGCGCTGTGAAGGCATGAATTAGGATGCCGAAAGCCTTATGCGATATATTTATGCGGGGTGAATTATCCTGCGCATCAAAATCATTTCAAACTTAAACAAGACTGCTCGTATCAGGGCAAAACCCTGAATGTTCCGACTGCCTTTTAAAGCCTATGGAGAAGTAAAAACATGAAGACATTGAATCTAATACTGTTTTCTTAAATTTGAGATTTTTTGTGAAAATCATCGCCCACACACTATATACAATACAAAGTGATAACTTTCTCTCCTATTAACACATCCATAACGGCAAATGAGCTTCCTTCAGCCAATTTGGAATCATTTCAAAGACTGGTTAAATCTCCGCTTACGCTTTAATAGCGTAAAATCTATCTCGCGTTGATGGTCCCAAGTTGGCCAAAATGGCAATCTTTAAACCCCTAAAACTGTCCAAAAAGTAATCACAAGGGAAATATCTTTTCAAATTTAAGATCAGGACAACTTTTGGAAGAAAAAGATTTTGAAAGATTTTGGAAGATAAAACCACCCCCAGCACAAATATTCCATCACTTTCGTCACGAAAGTCGTGACAATGAGACAAGTTAATCGGTCGCATTAATGAATTGAACTCGATAAATTCCAAAGTTTATGGCTATTAAGCATATTCTTTACCAACATTTGTATGATACCAATTAAGGGGCAGTCGTCGGAACGCCCTGATATACGAGCACTCTCTTTTGCATCTAAAACGCTCTCCTGGATTCACTATTGAAGCTAAAACTGACCAGACTGTTTTAAAGACGAACTTAAAGTTCAAATTTAGAGCAAATTTTGGACTGGTTTCCGCATACGATTGTAGAATTGGAATCGAATGACAAATGATCAAACACTAGGCGAACTTGCTATCAAATTGTAAACCTTTGTCGCTGGATTCCATAACAACAAATGTCTCATCAAATTTTTATGTCAGCAACATTTGCCTTTGAAATCGAGCTACAAAAACCGCTAGCGCATGTAGAAAATGTGTCTGTGGAACCAAGTTCAAGGCTGTGCTATGCTAGCCCGTTCGCAGTGGGCCACAAAAGTTTGATGTACAAAAACGGTTTGATTTTCCTTTTTATCATATTCATCTGCAACTATGCTAAAATTGTGTTTATCAGCTTATTTTTTGGGCTTTTGCTTCATTCATACAAAATGCACCATGTCACAAATAAATGACTACTCGCACAACAGTTTTTCATTTGCATTGCAAATTGAAACTTTGAAAACGCGATCTTGTGCAACCTGTTTTGAGTAAGCCTTAGAAAAAAACGCTTGAAATTAATTCATGCAAAAACTCAAGGAACTTTACACCTTATCATTGCTTCCTTATGTATCAAATCGAATAATAGATGTCAGAACTTCAAATTTTCAGAATAAATTAGTTTTTGGCTGATATCAAATTTCACGTAAGATTACAAAACTATATATAACGCATCGATACGTGAACTTTTAACCCGTTTGAAACAGAAAAAAACTGACAATTGCAGATATCATGGTAAAAGAGTATGAAAACGCATCTACAGAAATAAAGTATGAGGACGCATGCTCTTTTTTGGTAAGAAATCAGATCAATTAGTTTTTTTTTGTTCGAAGAAAAGATGGAACAGTTGTGCTCAGTTTTGTCATTTTTTTCTTCAGGCAAACTTTTTTCTTTTTCACTTTTTCACTTTTTTGACTCTACATGAAAAAATTTCAAATAAGTTGTCTTTTCTTTGGTAAGAAAAGGTCAGTCTACGACAGGACAACTTATTACCGTGGTAAAAAATGTTGACCACAACACCAGAGGAGGCCGTTTGAGCCTCGGATAAAGGCCATTGAATTTTTTAACTTAAATTCATTTGAAATTTTTTATTCCTTTTAATTAAAAGAAGCTAAGCTATGTGGAAATGGAAGCAATTGTTCAAAATGGAAGCAACTGTTATGGGCCACCCCGTGGCGAGCTGGAGGTCCTTACAAGGAATATTGTCATGAACAATTGTTCTAATCTTATAATCACATCAAAGGTAGTTGCATAACAAAACGATTTCGTACTTTAAATTTGTTTTCTTCTCTATTCTTGAATTATTGGTTGAATTATTGGTTGGATCCGAGAGGCTTGAGCAAAAACTGTCACAAACAAAATAGCGAAAATTTTAAAAAAACGAAGTCTTAAAGTCTTCTCTCACTCTCTGATGAATACAAGTTCGCTTTCATTCAAATGCAAGCCATATGGGCAGAAACTTTTGGGATTTAGTCAAGGAACAATAGCTCGTAGTCGAGCAGGGAGCTAGTTGGAAAAACTTGTCTGTCGTAAGTGAAAAGAAGACGGCCGAGTGTAACCAAGAGAAAACAAAAACCTCGATTTTTCCCGTGACCCTTTTTTGGTGTTGACTACTGTCTTCAAACTAATTTCGTGCCAGTTCAACTATCTTTCTTTGATTGAAGTTTGTAGTAACATACGACGCCCTGAGCTAAAAACCAAAAAATCTTATCTGCATTATTTTTCATAAAATTATAGCCGTTTTAAAATATCTTAATTGGCTATTTTGTGACAATTAAAGTGCAAACTGTTTCGTTATTTTCTTCCATTTCATCGGGTCAGACTTTGTTCAAATTTAATTTGAGGCAAGCTGCTTGGGCTCTGTCCTCTGTTTTTCAATTTTTCCAGTCTTTTTTATATATTTGCCTTGTGTTTATGGCTAAATGGGCAATCATACAATCTTAAGTTTTTTTTCGCAATAAATAGCGTTTTCACAGTGCAAAGAATCCATGCATAATGACAACATTAAAGAAATCTCTCATTTTAATGGGTGCAGCCTTGTTGTTCCGACTTTCGATACGAAAGTAACGGAATATTTGTGCTCGGGGTGGGTTTTTTTTTCTTCAGACAAATTTCGACTTTTTAACTAGCCATTTTTGACGGAATTTTTTTATATCATTCGAAAGCTATTGTTGTCCTGAGCTCAAATTTGAAAAAATATTTCACCTGTGATCATTTTTTGTTAAGTTATGCGGGTTTAAAGATTGCCATTTTGGCCAATTTGGGACAATTAACGCGCGATATATTTCGCGCTATTAACGCGTGAGCGGAGATTTAATCCGTCTTAAAATCGTTCCAAATTGGTTGAAAGAAGCTTATTTACCATAATTGACTCGTTAAAAAGAGCTAAATCTATCTTTTTGTACTTTATATGGCGTGTGGGGGGATGATTTTCATTTAAAAAATTCAAATTTTAGAAAAAAAAATCTTTTTAATTTATTACATTTAATTTTTTGATGTTTTTACTGCTCCATGAAACTTTAAAAGGCAGTCGGAACACTCAGGGCTTCGCCCTGATACGAGCATTCTTGTTTAAATATACTGATGTTATGATGCAAACTGAAAAATAAAATATAACAAGACTGCTCGTATCAGGGCGAAGCCCTGTTTGTTCCGACTGCCTTTTAAGGTTTATGGAGCAGGGGTAACATTAAAACATTAAAAATATTGAAACAAAATGAAAAAAAAATTATTTCTAAAATTTGAATTTTTTCTATATAAAACATCCCCCCACACGCCAGATAAAATACAAAAGGATAAATTTCGCTCCTTGTTACAAATCAATATGGCAAATAAGCTTCTTTCAACCAATTTGGAACGATTTTTAAGGATATCTCCTTGTCTCAGTAGATCTAGTGTATACTGGTTTTTACGGGTTAGTTCTTGGAGTTTATCCAGAAGGAGAACAATTGTAGTCTAAGATTTATTCAAATTGTTCTGGTGTTGAAACTACTAGTAGTAGTACTTACAAATAAGTGTCAATGTTAGTGATGGAATATGATTGGTTAGTTAGTAAAACTTTATAGAGATTATTTTATCGATAATATAATTGGTTTATAATTACTAGTTAAGAACTGGTTCCAATCGGACAATGTGAAAAGTTTGCAGGTGGGGGAAAAGAAAAATAGCCCATATGTCAGTTCAGATAAGATCCTTGTCTGGTACATGTCAGTTGAATGTCTTCACAGGTCTGGTACATGTCAATTAGTCTGGACCAAAGATTGTCAGTTTTTGATCACTCTCTGGTGCATGTCTGTATTAGGCATGCACATTGAAAAAATGGCTCGTGTCAGGTTTCCCTCATAAAAATACCAACAAAATTGTTTAAAAAACTCTTCGTACTGCAACTTACATGTGAGAAAAGTAACAATCTGTTCGCGTGTTCACACTGATACGTTTTACCACAGTTAAGAACATCCAAAGCAAGTGAACTAGAAAAAAAAACGAAAAAATAAAAATGGATCAGAGCTGCTCAATATGTGAACTTCAAATGAGATAAAAAATGATCAGTCCTGGTTTTTCGACAAGAGTTTGATACGGGTTTTGTTTTCTCAAAACCATGTTGTTAGAAAATTTTGTGTTATTTGCACCTAGCAAGCGGTTATCCTTCTTAAAGTATCTGTTTGAAAATTTCAAGTTCCTGATATTGTTTAACTAAAGACATGGCATTGAAAAAAAAACAGTCTTAGATACTGAAAAATATCTCAATTTTAAACATCGAAAATCAATCAAATTAAAAAAAAAAAACAGAAATAAAGCAACAAGCAGAACCCAATTTTTAAAAATTTTGTCTTGCCTTTTTTGCGAACTTATAAAAAGTCTTGGTTTTGTTCATTTTTAAAGTTCACGTTTAAGTTCATGTTCTTGCTTTTGGTTAATAATAAGAGGATGGCCTTGAAATCAACGACTAATGCGCTTACCTGGAGCGGCATTATTTCAGGGTAGTAAAACAGGGTCTCCTTCAGAACATATTGGGATCCAGCGTCAAAGTGTACGTGTAGTGGCGCCATTGGCTCATACGTTTTACCATTGACCATTTCACTGTAGATGTTTGGAAAAACATTCATACCACCCCACATAATAGCGCAATTTGAACTGGCTCCTTCTTTAACCACAAAATTGACTTGGGTGTTTCCAACTTCTGCATGGTTAATTTGAAACTGACAAGAATCTTGCTTCATTAACCGGAGATTTGTTGGAAGATGAACTGACATGTTGTTCAAACCTGTCAACTGCATGTAATTTGCTGGACCTGTGTACCCTTTTACGTTCAAGGGACCTTCGCCTTTGTTGGCATTGTCAAAAAGATGACTAAGTGAAAGTTCGTGAATCTTTTTGCCGTATTTTGATACCAGATTTGAAATGCTTTGCGGTTCCAAATTCGGACAATAGCTGATAGTTATTGCCTCGAAGTTTCCATTTATTACGAGGTTGTCTGAAATTTTAGAGGCTGCCAAGTTAGTCAAGTATATGGAGTAATATCTCTGTAGCATTACAGTTGTACACTCAGTTATTGTATCCCCGTCACATTCACAGGAGCTTTTAATCTGATTCATATTTACCGGTTTGCATTCTTCTGATTTCACTCTGTTCCATTTTGAGCCCAAAAAAACCAAAAACATTAAACGTTGAAAAACCATTTGAGATTTGAGATTTTATATTTTTTTGTGTTTTTGCTGCTTGGTTACGACGAAAAAGTTAAAAGTCAATTCTTAAATAAGTATGCTGATTTGATAGTTTTAAATTGAAAAAAAAAAACAGGTTTTGGCGGCAAAAACTCACATAAACAATCAACTAGCAAACAACTCAACAACAAAAAAATTGGAACTTTTTCTCCGAACCAATTTGTCTTTCCTAAATGATAGTGTTTCTTATAATCTATAACTTGGTTTCAAGTAGGCTAGCTCTAGGGGGAATCGCTTGCAAAGGAATAACAAAAAAATAATGGTTAAGCCAGCCAATTAGAATTAATTATTCAAAATTCCGAAAGAAGAAAGAGACTGAAAAATTAATCGATCTTTGTCGTTCGATAAACGCTGATTGGTTGAAAAAGAGGCGTATATATAAACATGCAGATACGCCTACAAGCAGCATGCAATAATTACTTTAAATAGGCATTCATTCAAACGAAAAAGCAACAAAAACATATTTGGTCAGAAAATATAACGTTAGCAATACTAATGTACGTCGGACAAAACGCTTGCTATCAATAAAAAGTCTTATCTACTTTCTCTCTTACAAAGTAAATCTAAAAATTGCTCGAAAATATTTTATTAGAAAATAAATTAGTATAAATTTACTACAAATTGCCTTTAGACTCGATATTTACTTTAAGGGTTGGATTTGAGATATTTGATTGAGAATGTTTGATGTTTTTAGAGAAATTGAGGCGGCTTACGAGAAAATTGTTGGAATGAGCCTCAGTACTTTTCAGCTTCTATTGATACTTCATTGGGAAGTCTCCCAATTTGTCGTAGCAAATAAGAAATTACTTTTGAGCTTCGCTATCTCCCGTGATAGTCATTCGTACGTTAGTTTTTTAAGAGAAGAGTTGTTTGTACATTCGTATTTTACCAGTAGAGTAGTTGTTATTCGAATTTCACGAGAAAGTCGTTTTTGTTCCCATTAATTTAAACGTTATACGAATCAGCCAATTTTTTCAGTACTTGTTTTCAATTTTTTAGCAAAGGGATATAAACAGATTGATATTATAGTGGCGGCGGCATCACGCTTTGTGATTACAAAAAATTCTTTTTTCCTGTTACAATATGAAAATGAGAAAATAACATGATGTGTGGGCCTAAGAAAATAGACAAGCAAATTCGACGACCGTAAAATAACGGACTTTAGGTGACCCGAGTCGAGATTTTTGAAGCAAGATTTGAGCGGTTTTGTAGACCATTACGCTAAAAATCTTGCTTCAAAATGAGCGGTTTGAGCGGTTTTTGAACGGTTTATCTAGTAAAAAACCGCTCAAAAACCGCGCAAGATTTGAACGGTTTTGAGCGGTTTTTTTGCAGATAAACCGCTCAAAAACCGTTCGAATCTTGCGCGGTTTTCCAGCGCTTTGTCTAGATAAACCGCTCAAAACCGTTCAAAACTTGCGCGGTTTTTGAGCTCAAATCTTGCTTGAAAAACCATTCAAAAATCACCGCAAGAAACGAGAGGTTTTTGAGCGGTTTTTTAATCAAGATTTGAGCGGTTTCAGCAGTTTTTCCAAGAAAACCGCCCAAACCGCCCCAACCGCTCCAACCGCTCAAATCTTGCTGGAAAACCGCTCAAACTGCTCATATCTTGAGCGGTTTTTGAGCGGGATCTCGACCCGGGGACAACCTTTTACAAAAATAGACGATAAGAACTGGGGTTCCACCAAGACTTTTTGTTTAAAATGAAGTAACACGAAATCGTAAACAGTATATGATTATCACAGAAGTGATAGAAAAAATTTTTTGTAAGTTTTTATAAAACATTAGATCGAAAAGAAAATTAAATTTTTGAAATGCATGAAATATAGAAAAGCGACATTCAGGGTAGGATCTAGAATTTTCTCGAGGAGGAGGGGCGGATTTCAAAATAATTTGAAAACTTTTGAAAAAAACAGGCCAAAAACAGGCCGTTTTGGGGTCTGTTTGGAAAACTTTGAGCAAAAAATCGGGTTTTTTAGCGCGCGCTCCCCTCAAAAATAGTATTTACTATTTACAACACAATTTTTTTATACTCCAATGAAGATATCGACTTCCTGAGTTCAGATGTAAAAAGATATTTCACATCCGATTATTTTTTGTAGAGTTTTGGGGGTTTGAAAATTGCCCAATTGGTCATTTTCTGGACTAAATTATGCGCGCTTTGAAAAGTTTATTCATAATGATTAGAGCCTTACGCGAATTTTTTATGCGCCGCCAAGTGTCCCGCAAAACAAAATCGTTCCAAAATAAATTGAGGCTAGCTAATTGGTCGTATTAATTTTGTACGACTCAAAACTTCACACTTTTATTTTGTCCAAAATTTATAGATTTTTAATATTTTTTTCTCAAAAACTATTCGATATGAATTACGGAACAGTCGGATCATTCAGGGCTGTGCCCTGACATATGAGCAGTCATGTATTGAATGTTTTTTGCCTGTCTCTCTAAAATTCCAAAACAATCGGTTTAAAATGATTCAAAATGGAGTGTGATATTACATGGACTGTAATCTGCAAGTAACAATAATCAATTCCTAATCGAATTAAGTCGATTAATTTCAATTTATTTCAATTTTTTTGAAAGGAATGTTATCCATTTTAATCATTTCTAAAATAAGATTTGATAATTCAACTTTGAATTTCTTTTTGTGGGCGCCTTTATTTGTTCGTTACCATTTCAAACTCAGATTAGTTATTTTCTTTTCTCACTCAATTTCACATTTTTCTAAACTCAATTGAGTTTACATTTTTTGTTTGCTATTGACTTCAGTTTTTTTTGCCAGCCGACAATGTCGCGCAACCATCCTCAACCCCCCATCATCATTTTCCCCTACCCAACAGCAATTACCTTTTACCTTCTCCTACGATTAACTTCTGTCCTTTCTCTATGTTGAGCGTGGGGGATTAATGCGGTTGTGGGTGTTAAAAGGGGGGATGAGGCGGTAAACTGAGGATATTGTAGGGTCGGGGTCATGGTTTGGGGGTTTGGTGTGGGAGTAAAGGGGGGGGGGGGGTGAGGAGTTGATGGAGGATAGTGAACATGCGGATGAAATGCTCGTTCGGATTGAGTTTTGGGTTACGGTGCAAAAATTGAGTGACAAAAGTTTACCATTGAGTGAAAAAATGGCGAGGCCCTGAAAATTGCAAAAAAACGTCATGTTTTCACAGGTTGGCAGCAAAACTGGGTATAATCAACATCTTAATTAACGAGCGATAAAAGAGTTGTAAATCAACTTCTATATATATTTGTTCTATTTATATATGGAAAGTTAATCGCCTGTTGAGATCTGATCTCGTGATGTGACATTGCGCGATATCGCGTGACATTGTGCGATATCCAATCATGTTCTTATTTTGAAAAAAAAGTGGGAATTGACTTCTCTATAAAGTGAGAGGTCATTTCTCCGAAACTTAACACACCTCCTTTCAAAATAAGTACTAAATCATAGCCTACACTAGTCTGGAGGCTCAGTTTCACCATGTCCCATACGATGTTTGTTAAGAGCAATATCACTTTTTTCTGACGTATCAAAAAAAATATCCGTATCAATTTGCCTGCTCTGCTTTCAAATTCTTACGCTCCCTTAGCTTTAAACCTTACTTCATGTCCATACTCTGAAACTTCTCAACGTCACATAAGTTTCTCGGCTCCTCCTTACCTCGTTCATCTAATGACGTTTTATATTTTGGATGGGCTCTAAGTTCATTTTTCAGCTCAACTTCTTTCCTTATATCACCGTCTTTTTTCAAGTAATCATTTTGCACACTGAAATTCTTCTCTTCTGTTTCTCTGCAAAAATAAGTCTTACTTACTCTGAACTCTGAAGAATTGTTTTCCACTTTTTCAACACTTAATTTTTGTGATTTCCAAATCCTATTATTTTCCAAATGAATAGACTACCTCGCTCACTTAGTGGATAACAAGTCCCATTTCCTTGCTCAAAACATGACCTTTCTCCAAAAACTACTTTAGCTCCTCCTCTTGTAAGTTTTTAGACGGACACTAAATTTTCTGAGTTTTCTGGTACATAGAAACAATCACTCATTGAAACTTTTTTCGATTTTCCTTGACAATCTTTCACACAAAACTCAACTCTTCTTGTACCTAAAACCTTAGACTCCGTTTTGTTAGCGTTTTCAACAGTTTCGCTAATTCTGGTCCAGCTCAACAATAAATTTCTTATCCTTTATCATACTGCAAGTTGCGCCTGAATCTATAACTAGGTTACCTATAACTAGGTTAGTCGAGTTGTAAAAGCTAAAATAAATTTTATTTGTTTCAGCCAACAGCTGGTCTTCTCCCACGCTTTTTCTCTCGAATTCCTTCTTACAATTCCTAGCTATGTGTTCTATTTCTAAGCACTTGAAACATTTCACAGGAGGTCTATCACTAGATGACTGGTTGACCTTATTCACTAACTTAGATCTACAATGAGCTGCTATGTGTCCTGTCTTATTGCACCTAAAACATGTTTTTGTTCTAGAAATAAACGAATGTTCAGTCTCCTCCTTCTCATTCCTATGATCACTTTCAAAGTTTAACATACCTTTCTTAATTTTATTCAAACTCCTATCATCTTTGGTAAGCTTAACCAAAGTACAAAACGTATTGAACTCTTTTGGTAGGCCTATATGAATGATTGACACAAACATCTTTTCACTTAAGTCCTCGTCTACTTCATTTAAATTATACTGCAACTCTTCAGGTCTAGTAAGATAATCGACTACACTCTCATTAGCTTTCATTCTTTTCGAAGTTAAATCAGAAATCAATTCCTGCAGTCTAGGTCTCTCGGTGCTTTCGAACCTTTTGCACAAAATTTCCCAATCCTTACTTCCCTTGTCGTTATAGGGTCTTAAAAACACAACAGATTTTTAGTCTAAAATTTGGACAAACTCATACCAAACATGCAATTCTTTTTCACCTAAAATTCCTCTCCCTTTTCTCAAAAATGCCTCTCTCTGTTCTACAGTAGCATTAATCCTAGCACTGGGTGCAAAATTTTTCTCATCCACTTCTCTGTTGATAACTTTATTCAGTTTAAGATGAAAAATTCTAGCCTCAAATTGCTCCGCAAAATACAAAAAATCTTCTTCTTTTCGTGAAAACACTATTCTCTCTGACTTCAACATTTTTCAATTTAAGCGTATTGCTTTGAACATTTACCTTATGTTCCACGTACTTTTCAATATCTCATTACCTAAGTATTATCCAAAACCTAACCATAAGCGTACAGAAAAACACATCAGCGATTTAGCAAAGCTAAGGTTACTTCACAGACTTCATACATAGCAATATACATTAGCACAATAGAAATTTTGGAGTGTTTTATTTTGTGAAACTTAAATCAGGCTTGAGTTCAGATCTCGCAGCGACTGATTACGATCCCCCAAGCAAGAAAAAATATCTACAGATTTGTAAAACACCACATCAATTGAGTTTATCAGATTGAACAGTTTGTCAATTTCTATCTATCGCTGTTTCTCTCTCTCTCTCTCTCTCTCTCTTTCTATCACTCTCTCTCTCTCTCTCTTTGTGTGTGTGTGTGTGTGTCTTTCTCTCGTGTGCTTTTTTCAGCTTTCCTTGTGACTCCAGATTTCACTGATCACTGGATCGTCTCAATGCCCTGTCTCAATGACTCTTCGTATTGCTCTGTTGTCTATCTGCCAGTTCACTATCTCCTTTTGACTTTTTCCGCGGTTGTCTTTTTTGTGACTTTAACTGTGTCAACAATTTACAGCTTGCTCTCTCAAAAATTGTTGTTAAGTCAGTCAATCCTGACTTTTGACACGTATTTTACAGCTGGGCCCATAACCATTCACAGTTTGGCAGCAAAACTAGGTATAATCAGCAGTTTAATCGGAGAGCGATAAAAGAGTAGTGAATCATTTTCTAGCTATATGGACAGTTAACCGCCTGTTGAGATCTGATCTCGTAATATGACATGACGTGACATTTTGCGATATCTAATATTGTTCTTGTTTTGAAACAAAAAGTAGAAAATGACTTCTCTATAAAGTGTAAGGATGTTATTTATTTAAAAATCCACAATCTTTGCAGAAAAAAAAAGATTTTTCCAGTTATTTAAAAAAAAAACTTTTCACGCTTTGTTAAGTGCAAAATGATATGGTTAGCAACTAGTAATGTATTCCAAGACTTCTTGCTGGAAACTGAAAATGTGATTGTTCCGTCTGCTCAATAAAATCAATTTTGGTTTCTGAAAAAAAAAGGTAAAAAGTGTGCTAAAATTTGAAAAAAGTGTTAAGATAAAAAGAGACTTAAAGAATCTAGGCCTGAATAATGGGGGGTTAAGTATTGAATCTGAGGTTTGAACTCATAAGCGAGGCAATTTAGTGATTGTTGAAGAACGAACTGGAAAAAAGAAAGAAAATGACATGGTAATTTAAGCAAAACAAAAGTACCAGTTAAATAATTACTGACTAACTGATTAAAGTGATCACTAATTGATTTTTTCTGACCTTGACGAATTTTGACTAATTTCATTAATTTTGACCTCTAGAGTGATTCTCTTCAATTAATCTGCCTGAAATTCAATTGTCTGATCTCAACACCTCCATTCAGACTGAATTGGTCTTGTCCAAAGTCAGGCTGCAACCCATAATTAAGTTTGCTTGGAGCTTAGACGGCTTCCATGAGCTCGGCAGGGCAATATTGGAGTTCGACTTCTCATTTTCCTTTCGTTCTCGAGCAAAATGGTACTTCACATCGATGTGCTTCATTCTCTTCTGCATGAAAGTTTTTTTTTTACAAATTTTGATGCAGATCTGGTTTTCCTCTGAGGCAGTCCTTCTTCGACAATTGTGCACTGACGTCCGCCCACTAGTTTGCAGTCAACAAGGCCAAAGCGCTCCAATCAGTTATTGAGTTTTTGATGTGATGTGATTGATTCGCAGGTACCGACCTAGGAGACTGCTGGACATGCTTTCCCAGGAAGCAGGACAATGAGCATCTGTCATCCATCGTAAGTCGTTCGGAGAAACGGCCTCTCAGCTTGTCATTTTTGTCTTGACGTCTGCACCCATTGATTATGTCATCTACCCAAACCAGTATATAGACCATAGCACCATCTGTTTCTTTCATCGTCAACAAACAGAAGTCGTTGCTGCTCCTTCTGAACCCCTCCTCAAGTAGAAGACCGCTCATTGACTGGTACCAGTCTCTTCCTGTTTGCCCCAGCCCACAGAGACTTCGTTGCAGCAAGTTTCACAGGTTGGCAGCAAAATAGGTATAATCAACAGTTTAATTGGAGAGCGATAAAAGAGTAGTGAAACATTTTCTAGGTATATGGACAGTTAACCGCCTGTTGAGATCTGTTCTCGTAATATGACATCAAATGACATCGTGCTATATCCAATCACGTTCTTAATTGGAACCAAAAAATGGGAAGCGACTTCTCTTTAAAGTCAGAGTTCATTTATCCGGATTTTAACACTCCTCTTTTCAAATTAAGTACTACATCTTAGCCTACACTAGTCTGGAGGTTCAGCTTTACCATGTCCCATACGATGTTTGATCAGAGCATTATCACTTTTTTCTGTCCTAGCTCAAAAACCCTGATAAATTTGCCTGCTCTGCTTTTAAACTTCCTACTATTCCTTATGTTTGAACGTAAGTCATTAAAGCCTGCAAAAAGCGATTGTTCGTTTTTTCGATTTTGTTAGGAACGAAGGCGTATATGAAAGCTGATGCAATATCAAATAAACTAACGTGAAATGAATATAGCTGATAGTAATTTTAAAAGTTCCATCGACTAGCCAAAAAGGTTATTTTTCCAGAACTCTCAGCTTTTTGGAATCAACCTACAAAATAATTCAGCCGTGATCATTTGGTCCACTGTCACTGAAACATATTGAGAAATTTTTAGGGATCTCGAAAAATCGCGCAACTTACTACAAGTGCGCGCAGCCGTTCGAATTAGTTTGTCTGTAGCTGGTAGGGCAAACTAAGTGGCCAAATCATTTAATTTTGGCAAAACGGCACTAGTATCTGCAATAATCAGTCTAAATCTTTCATTGAGATCTGTTAAATGCTTCAAAACATTTCGGCCGTCTGATAGTCCCACTGAAAGAACATGGTTAAGCTCTCAACGCTTCTCAATCTGTTCGTTATTTTCTGTAAAGGCAGATGCTCAACGTTTATATTGGTATTTTGAGCAAATCCAGTTTTAAAATCCAGTGAACTTATTTGTTCGCTTGAAACAAATTTCTTGGTCGGGCGCTATAAAACCTGGCGTAGTCTTAGATGAAACTGTGAGTTCGAAGAAAGACTCAATCATAGTTTTTTTGGTTTTTGCGTTCTTTTATCACTTGAGTACAGCAAAAAGACTAACAGATTTTTATGTTTGTCAGAAATTTTACATCAAATTTTTTACTAATTAGCACGAGCAGGTGTTTTTTTTTTACTAATTATAATAATTTCAATTGAGATCAAATTATGAAATTGTCAATAAGAGTATTAAGTAATTTATGGAGCCTCATTTTAGCATGTATGATTGAAATAAACCAAATTTTCAATGTGATTTGAGCGTTACTTGCAGGATTAAGTTTGATGTGATAGGATTCAAGATGAGGAGTTCATGCAGCGTTAATTATGTTGTTATTGAAAACAGATTATTTATGCTCGGTGTGGTTTTTTTATTCAGTCAGTTTTCGCCGATCGAAACAACAATTTTCGACAAAATTTTTTTATACCCCATTGACGATATCAACTTCTTGAGTTCAGATGAAAAAAGTTCACCTCCGATTATTTTTTGGGATAGCTCTGGGGGTTTGCAAACTGCCAATTTGGCCAAGTTCTGGACTATATTTTGCGCGCTTTGAAGAATTTCTTCATATTGCTGATGGCGTAACGCGAATTATTTATGCATCGCAAATTATCCAGCACAACAAAATGTTCCAAAATGAATTGAGGCTAGTTAATCAGACTGGTCATAAAAATTTTGTACGTATCAAAATTTCTCGCTGATATTTAGCAAAGTTTATAGGTTTTCAAAATTTTTACCAAAAACTAATCGATTTGAATTAAAAGACAGTCAGAACATTCAGGGCTTTGCCC